>NW_025813914.1:0-66531 GCF_021917145.1 Hypomesus transpacificus
GCGCTCTCCTCTCTCTATCCTCTCTAATTAAACTGGGAGGAGGAGGAGGAAGAGCCGTCCCCCGTCCCTCCACTCCAGACGCTCCACTGTTGCTGTGCTGGGATTAGACCATGCAGCACTATTGCATTTGTAATAAAGCCACAACTGTTGAAACTCTCCTTTCCGCTCTCCTCCACCTCGCTCCGCCGTAGAACTCTCTAGAACGCCCGGGTGGCATGGATCTGAGGTCGGAGGAGGTGGAGGGACTCGATTTGGCAAGAAGGATCCAGTTAGGGGTGTTGGTTCAGGACTTTTGTCATCTTTGGCATCAGTTCTTTAGCTCACACTGATGGCCTGTGTGTGAGTGAGATAGAGACTCAACACAGGATATTATCATGCTGGTGATACTGTAGGCTACTTTGCGTTCCTGGTGCGAGCTTTCGTTAATCTGTCTCCCAGCTTCCTCAATACGAAGGTCTTTGAAAAGCCTTACTGCTTTAGACAAAACTATGGAGGGAGCGAAAACAAGCAGAGCTATAGAATGATCCCTATGTCTGACTGCTACAGACATTACATCTATTACTCTGGGGCAAACTGGGGTGTGTGAACCAACCAACTGTACAGGAAGAGGTGTTACAGTGTGTTATTGGACCTACCTACCTTTGTCTGCCTTTAGAGAATGATTCTCCCCCATCTCCTTCCCTCCCTCTCCCTTCCTCCCTCTCCCTTCCTCCCTCCCTCCCTCTCCCTTCCTCTCTCTCTCCCTCCCTCCCCCTCCCTCTCCCTTCCTCCCTCCCTCTCCCTCCCTCTCCCTTCCTCTCTCTCTCCCTCCATCCCTCTCCCTTACTCCCTCTCCCTTCCTCCCTCCCTCTCCCTCCCTCCCTCCCCCTCCCTTCCTCTCTCCCTCCCTCCCTCCCCCTCCCTCTCCCTTCCTCCCTCCCTCCCTCTCTCTCCCTCCCTCTCCCTTCCTCTCTCTCTCCCTCCATCCCTCTCCCTTCCTCCCTCTCCCTTCCTCCCTCTCCCTTCCTCTCTCTCTCCCTCCATCCCTCTCCCTTCCTCCCTCTCCCTTCCTCCCTCTCCCTTCCTCTCTCTCTCCCTCCCTCCCTCTCCCTTCCTCCCTCCCTCTCCCTCCCTCTCTCTCCCTCCCTCTCCCTTCCTCTCTCTCTCCCTCCATCCCTCTCCCTTCCTCCCTCTCCCTTCCTCCCTCTCCCTTCCTCTCTCTCTCCCTCCCTCCCTCTCCCTTCCTCCCTCCCTCTCCCTCCCTCTCCCTTCCTCTCTCTCTCCCTCCATCCCTCTCCCTTCCTCCCTCTCCCTCCCTCCCTCCCTCCCCCTCCCTCCCTCTCCCTCCCTCCCTCCCTCCCTCCCTCCCTCCCTCCCTCCCTCTCCCTTCCTCTCTCTCTCCCTCCATCCCTCTCCCTTCCTCCCTCTCCCTTCCTCCCTCCCTCTCCCTTCCTCTCTCTCTCCCTCCATCCCTCTCCCTTCCTCCCTCCCTCCCCCTCCCTTCCTCCCTCCCTCTCCCTCCCCCTCCCTCTCCCTTCCTCCCTCCCTCTCTCTCCCTCCCTCTCCCTTCCTCTCTCTCTCCCTCCATCCCTCTCCCTTCCTCCCTCCCTCTCCCTTCCTCTCCCTCCATCCATCCCCCTCCCTCTCCCTTCCTCCCTCCCTCTCCCTTCCTCTCCCTCCATCCATCCCCCTCCCTCCCTCCCATGTGGCGTGGCTTCTTTGAAGTGGTGTGTTCACGGCCTGGTCCCTACGTGTAGTCATCGTTCCTGGCACCAGATAATGACCTCCCACTGCTTTTGTAATTGGCCAAATAAACACTTGACAACACGACTTATAAAAAATAAGAAAAAAACGACAAGCTATTTGGTTTTAATTAGCACAGGAGGACCTAAACGTCCTCATTAAAAAAGCGTTTTTTCAGCTGCGTGCTCATGGTTGGAGGCAGACATCTTGAGGCCTGCGCTTGTTTATTTTGCTCTGTCGTCGCTCATGTTAGCGGTGTTTCATTCAGGCCAATGGTTTGTGTGTGTGCTAGATGAAGTGATTAGCCATTCTGGGATTTATTTTAACTCGGCAGTAACGTGTTAATGATGTTATGTTAAGTATGATGACACGCCCAGAGCTGATGTTGTGTGACGGGAGTTAACAGTCTGTTAGGAGAGACCTCATCCTCTCCTGCTCTCTCCTCACTCAACCCTTCTACTGGATTCAAACCTCAAACGGAAACAAACGGAAACATATATATATTTATCTAGTTGTTGCTTCTAGTGTTATCATGTTTGTCAATGTAGCTCCCTAAATCGTTTTATGTAATGTGTGTGTGTATATATATATGGACATGTTTCATTAATTAAAAATGAGGTTCTGTATGCAAAAAAATACAGAAAGTGGAGAAAAAAAGTTTGGATAGTGGACCAGAGTTCACAGCATGCTGGTATTGATACTAGCATACTAGCTCTCTGAATGTAGCTCTGTGTCTGGTGTGTGTAGCTGTAGTGTGTGGTGTCTGTAGTGTGTGTGTGTATACAGCTCTGGGAGGAAATATGGTGCAGGGATTGCAGTGTGGAGGCACAACAACAGCTTTGTTTGTTGACAGATGCCTCCATGCTTATGTTCTGTTAATTGGATAACAATGTAAACAAACACGGATGGTGCTTCTCTCCTGTGTCAGTGTGGCATCTTGTTTCTCTACCTTCTTTCTGCCGCTCAGATGCTCTCCTTTCTCCAGCGCTACACACACACACACACACACACACAGCATGGATACACGTGGACACGCAACATACATGAATTAACAGACAACATGCATACATGCACACGCTCTCACACACACACACACACACACACACGCGCAGGTTTAATTCAACGTGCACGTTCACAAATGTATCCAACACTCGTCAACGTGCAGACACACGCACACCTCTATTCAGTAACACACACTCAGTGTCTCTCTCTCTCTCTCTCTCTCTCTCTCTTAATCACTCCCAGCATGCACCTGCTTCACCCCGAGGCTTCATCTGCTCTGCCCTGATGCTGCCCTGTGTTGTCAGCCTGTCGGGTTCATTAGCACGGCAGCCATTTGCCTCTGAGGTGGGAAGCCAGGCACACTGCTGTTCCATGGGGAGCTAATCTGTTAGCACCACATCCTGCCTACACACACAGCACCGCACGGACACGTGTGTGTGTGTGTGTGTGTGTGGGTGTGTGAGAGACACCCCCTCCCCAGGCCCAAGGTCATGCTGGGAAGTCAAGAGCCTACTGTGAGGAGGAGGAGGGAGGCAGGGTGGAGAGGCAGGGTGGAGAGGCAGGGTGGAGAGGCAGGGTGGAGAGGCAGGGTGGAGAGGCAGGGTGGAGAGGCAGGGTGGAGAGGCAGGGTGGAGAGGCAGGGTGGAGAGGCAGGGTTGGTGTGACATGTCCCTCCCCAGAGAGACCGCTAGGTTTACTGATGCCTGCAGGCAGCAACACCTTCCCTCCCTTCCCTCCCCCCCTCCCCCCGCTACTCCTGTCAGCATCTCAGTCCAGCACGGGCGAGTAAGCGACCTGGTTGCTAATGGCACCCTGCTCTGCCTGGTCTTAACAGAGCAGGCTTGCTGTCACTGACCACTCTGCTCTGCCTGGTCTTAACAGAGCAGGCTTGCTGTCACTGACCACTCTGCTCTGCCTGGTCTTAACAAAGCAGGCTTGCTGTCACTGACTACTCTGCTCTGCCTGGTCTTAACAGAGCAGGCTTGCTGTCACTGACCACTCTGGTCCTGGGACTGTCCAGACAGAGCTAGTTTGTTTGTTTGTTTGTTTGTTTGTGGCGCACGCGTCTTTTGATCTCTCTCCTTCACTTGTCTTTGTGACCCCTGACCTTCCGGGCCTGCCAGCAGCAAGTGGTGCAGGTTAATTAGCAGCCTGGTGATCTGACGGGCAGGAGATAAGCTGTGGACAGGCCTCCACATCAGACTCCCACACACAGACCCAGCCTTCTGTCCAGGTGTTAGACCGGGCCCTATGTAACGCGACTCCCCCTGCGATTAGCTCACATAAGCCAGGGGGATAGAGGTGTGTGTGTGGGCTGGGGTCTGGGCTGGGGTCTGGGCTGGTCACGTTAAGCTACATATGTTAGCCTCACCAGTTCAATGTGGTTAACTCAATCAGTTAGCCAGGAGGTGTGTTGTTCCCAAAGGTTGTCAGACTTGAACCAGGAAGAACTGTAGAAGACTGTGGCAGCTATGCGTATCCATACGTCTTGTTTAATATTGCACCGGCTTTTCGTTCACTGCCGGTTGCAGCACAAAAGTTTTAAGATTACAAACTGACGGTTAGTTATATGTAACTCATGCACTCTTCAACACACAGTCTCTTGTGCACTTTCTCTCTCACACACACTCTCACACACACTCTCACACTCACTCTCACTCACTCTCACACACACTCTCACACACACGCTCTCGACAGCAGACCTCATGCAGAGGCCCCAGCAGTGTGGTTTGGGTTGGAGCTCTTTGTGAAAACAAATGTGAGAATGTTAGTCGCTCCGATTACGGCCCGTTACCCCGGCCCTGTTACCCCGGTGTTTAAAAACATGTTATAACAATACACAGTCCAAAGCCTAGCTAACACACACACACACACTCTCTCCTGGTAGAGCACAGCTAACCCATGTTCTGGATGTCATATTGAGCCGTCTTGGCTGACACTGCTGATGAAGTGTTCCAAGATGGAGAGAATTAGAAGTTCTTTCTCTCAGTCCTCCCTCACTGTCTGTGTGTGCGTCTGCCTGGTTGGAACAGGGAGACGTGGACACGCTGGGGTGAGATGACGTGGTTTCTTAGCAATCTTGAGACTGTCCATGTCAGATAAGAAGTAGTAGGCTATCCTTTGACACCAGAACTGGATGTTTATGTAGTAATGGTCATCTTTGATGTCCCGCCTTTGAATGTTTTTCTAACATGTTTGTTGTTATCTCTCTCTCCCCCCTCTCTCCTCTATAATCCATACTTCCCTCTTTATCTCCCTGTTGGTCTCTCTTCCCCTCCTCTACCCATCCCTGTTGTCTCTCTCTCTACCCCTCTCTCTCTCCATCCTCCCTTTCTACGATCCCTCCCTCTCCCCCTCTCTCTCTTCACCTTGGTCTCTCCTCCTCTTCCTCCTCAGATCACTCAGCTGGATCCAGGCTCCTCTCTACTGGAGGCCAGACTCTTCCCACAGGAGACTCTGTTCCTGGAGGCTAAGGAGTAGGCCTGGCCTGGCCTGGAGGTGGACATGGGACTGACGTACACACAAACTGGCTGGACACTCTACGCAACTAGCATGGTTCCAGTTGGGTCTACACAAAACAAACACAAACCCTTTTTGTATCTTTAAAAAAATAAAAAATGCATACATTCTCACCGTCACATGAAACTAAATACACAAGGACGGACACACACACACACGTGCTTCTCTGATCCGGTCTGTCCGTGCTACATGAATGCCTGGTGTACACGTTAAGCACAGAGAAGAAAGCGTTGTCAGTTACACAAGCACACAGCCAAACACCCACGACCCCCCCTCCCCTTCACCCGCACTGCTCCACCTCTCTCTCCCCACCCACCCCTCCACCTCAACCTAACTGCAGTCGTGCTTTTCTCTCTCCGCGTTCAGTTTGACCACGATGAAGCGAGCAGGACTCTGGCTAGACAGCCCGGCCGTGCCCCGCCCTGCCCCACCTGGCCCCGCCCTGCCCCACCTGGCCCCGCCCTGCCCCACCTGGCCCCGCCCTGCCCCACCGGGCCCCGCCCTGCCCCACTTGACCCCGCCCCCCTCGCCACACCCCACCCCCCCTCCAAGGCTGCTGCTGTTGGCTTTTTGTGTTTCAATAAGAGCTCAAATACACAACAGACACACAAAGTGACATTTTTTCTGGAGAAGGCTGGACTATCTCATCATCTGATCAGGTTGGACTATCTCATCATCTGAACTTGCATTCGGCCCCTATGAATGCTCTCCCCCCCCCCCCCCCCCTACACAGCCCCCTTTAGAGATGAACCCCCCCTCCCTCCCTGGTTTTTAATTCCACTGCTCCACATCTGCCCTGTTCTCTACAATAGATTTTTTTTTTTTTCTTGATCCTTTTTAAGTTTGATGCTGTATTAGTTTTAGTTTGATATACATTATATAAAATATATATGAACATGCATCTGTCTTTCAGCAATTCTCTTGAAACATACCCACATTCTAAGATACATGCACAGACATTGTGTACCCTTAGTTTGTGGCCTCGATGACTCTATAGTCAGAAGTCCTGTTCTTCATGTGGAACCCTGAATCATTATAGAGATCACCCATTTTGAATAGTGACAATCAAATGTTTTACTACAGTGGTTTTAATCCTGGTCCTGGATGTTCCTCTGCTCCAACACACCTGATTCTAATTGGGTTGTTATGAACCTCAGCAGAAGCCTGATAATGATCCATTCATTTGAACAGGTCATTAATTTGAAGGGGGGAAAAAATCAACCTTTGGAAGAAAAATATATATTTTGTAACCTTTAAAAACTTTTTTTTAAATTGTTTTTTACCTTACCTTTTTTTCAAAAATATTTTTTGCAATGACGAGAAATAATATCGATCATGCCACAAAATACAGATTAAAACTACAGTAACAAGCTTGGCTTGAAAATGTAAGACATAGAAAGTAAAGATATTTGTGTAAAAAAATACAAATTAAGGAGTGAAAGTTGAAATTAAGTAGGCCTACTGATACCAGAAAAATCTATTTAAGTACAGTAACGTATTTGTAATTGGTTCATTCCCATCTCTGGATTTCGGGGCTATTTTGATCTGGATGAACGATAAACTGGCTGTGTTATTTGAACTTTGGGGGTACAGAAGATGTGAATTAAGTGTTTTCTTTTGACATTGAAGTCAATGTGAACACCATACAACCTCAACAGCAAGCCCTTAGTTTCCTGTTGATATAATCTAGAACTCCCTGTATAAAACAAGGTAGATGGAGATTGAACAGATAGGATCAACTCATGGGTCCAAATTCAACTCAATACTTTAGGTTCAACAGGTTGCCTAAGCATAGGCTTCGATTTTTTCAACAATATAATTTAGACTAGGTGCTTTCTCACGTGTGATAGTGAAGACATTTTCCTGAGTGTATTATCTCCCAATCTGACACCGCCTGGCGTTATATCTACGGCAAGTATAATTTCCTCTGCAGTTCAGCGGTGAGATCACTCCGGTTTATCGCTCCATCTGCGGCAGGGTTGTGGTGACAGAAAGGTAAAGTTTGAGGCGACCCCAGTGGACCCGGAAACGACAACTCACCAGAGACACTTCATCCCAACGCCAGCAGGTCGCAGCGATCGGGATTAGTAGTGTTCAACCAGAATAGAGAATAGGAAGAAAGGGAGGGGGGGGGGGGCAGGCATAGGCCAGAAGACAACTAGGTGTCCTTGTTATTGTCGTTCGTTTCTGTTGAGATTGTGTGCTCTTGCAATGGATTCACAAATTCACACAAAAGTAAGATTTGAAAGCGTAGCCAATTGATCTGAAGAAAAGTGATCTGAATGGGTAAAATCCAAAAAACCTGTCATGCCATTCCGAAGCCAAACAGCCCTGAAGGAGTAGGCAACCTTCACGCCGTTCTCGGTTGTCACGCGAGGAAAACGGTTAACGTGTTAGGTCGAACACACTTCCTCGTACCACAGGGCCCGCGGCTAGCCTAGTGTAGGCCTACGTTAAAACCCGAGATAAACACGTACTTGTAACAAAGCCCAATACCACTCTGTAGCTTGGAAACCGATCAAAAAGGGGCCCTGGGCTGGGACTGAAAACATGCGAGTAGAGTACTCATTTAGGTCCAAATAACATTCCTTTTGGGTCGGCGAAGAAGCCTTGCAGCGTATAGCGTGCCAGTGTCATTTAATGTAAGCCTAAAGTTGTGAACAAGTTGGCCAATTAACACTGCTATTGCTACTAGATATTTTTCAGGCATTATTCCGGTAGCATTGAGCCCGTGTAGACGAGAGGTTACTTAAAGGTAAGGAATTCTATGGAACATGAAGTGTGTGCAGTAAAGCAGGAGACAGGTGCATCATCATGTTCCCCAGAGAACGGGGCAGGCTACATTTTCCGAGTCCTCTCAAGTGTGATATTGGCCTAACAGTTTCAATCACAGTCTCTCGCTAATGTACTCGGGCATGTTTTTTGTACAGCTGCAACTACTGACGATGATGCGGTCGGAAATACCATTTGGATAATGATGTATCTCTTAAACCTGATCCAACTTGTCAGTTGGGAGGTGTGCTTGCTTTCTGGAGCACAGGTTTATTCGTCATTAACTATGTGTGTAGTATAGGCCTGCATGGTTTTCCACACAATTTTTGAGAGCGAAATAAGCTTTACTACTCTAGAAGTGTGTTCTCAATTTAAAACTAATAAATGGCTAACTGTAAAGGGTGATAACATTTCTGAGACGGTCATGTCGATCTGATGTTAGTCTGGGCAATAATAACCGTTCAGGGAGGTCAGTTCGATGTCAGTAGGCCTAACCGTCGACAGTGTTGACGTCTTGGTCAAATGTTAGACATCTCAATCAGCAGAGTGCCTTAAAAGTAGCCTATAACCCGGCCTGTCACCCGCTTGCCGTCTTCTCGCCCTCCTCTTAAGTAAATTCCGCCTCGTTAAATCCCACGTTCTGTGAAAGCGGCTGTCTGTGTGACAAAGGGATCATTCTAGGACTCTCCTATGACACAGATTCACCAGTGGCAACATCAGGCTGGTGACTTGATTCTGGCATGACAAAGGCGAGGCGCTCCACAATGTTTAACCAGTCCCGCGAGGGTCAAGAAATGTTGGGCCCTGCTGAGGGAACAGAATTCCTGACGCAACTGATCTGCCCCCCTCCCTTTTGAAGTTGGGGAGTTTTGAACCCCCGGCAATCGCGAGGCGTTCTGGAATCCTCCGCGTTCTAGGATCCCAGACAGCGTTCACCCTCGAGGGGTCACAGTCAGTTTACTTTCTCAGAGACGCTGGCACTCAATGAGCGCCAAAGCAACAGAATCTATGCAGCTTAAACTGTCGGGCACAAAAGGAGACTCATCTCTTTCTGGGTGCCTTGTTAAATAAGAGGAGGGAGGTACGCGCACTGGACCCAAGGGTTTTGTGCGCGGGGTTTGGCGAGCGCGCCCTGAAGTGAGAGAGCTTTAAATGTGAGCGCCCATGCTTTCCATTGAAGAGGAGTTATGCTATAGCGTCAGTCTGAACAGTGAGGGGAAATAGCCGGTGTGAACCTCCAGCCTGCCGCAGTTTTACGCAGAGGTGTTCAGAGTCTAGCAAAAGGCCCGTGGTGACGCCTGAGATCCGCCACCTGCGGTCTTTATACCTCGCCATTTACACTCTGATAATAGCAGTATCTCATTACCCAGCCAGATCCGGCTCCAGGAGGTATTTAACCGAGAAAAAGTTTGATTACTCCAGGATCTTGAACGTCAGGTTATTAATTAATAGCAAAACTGCATGTTGGTATCTTTTGGGTCGTAGTCTAAACAGCGTAGCATATAAAAACTGGTTTGTTAGGAAAAGTCAGTCTATAAAGGCTCTCTTCAGGGGATGTTTTGGTGACTCACTTTCGAAACAATAGCACATTTGTCAATTTTTGTATTATTCGATAACACGATATTTCTTATCCTAAAAATAATGCTTGCGCTTCTTTAATTAAGTCGATTGGAATAAGTTAGAAATAAATGTAATTGTTCGATTGATTGTGGTAAAAAAACAAACATCTAATATATTGGGATAGTCTGCAACAGATCAGTCTTTATTCGTTTGTTCACAGTTTGTTTGATTAAAGTTATTTGATCTCATTTTAGTATGCCGTCCTTGAATAAATTAATCAATATTGACACATTTTAATTGGGTGGCGAGTAATGGGCCTACGTTTGATTACATTACAGCATTTTGAGATTCTTCTGCAGGTTCGTATCGAGGCCACTGAGCCCAGCCCAAACAGTTTCACTCCTGTTTTGCATACAAATTATAGGCTTAGAAAAATATGACTTCATAGACTGTATTTAGGCTATTATTTGAACACTAATTTATTGCTTGCAAAAGACCCTGTGCTACGATAAATGTTTCTTCCATTTACTAAATGGTCACAAATAAAATACGTAGCCTACTGCTAGTATTTCGTTTAGTCAGAAGTAGCCAATAGTTTGCATGTATCCATATGCATGCACATTTAGGAACTTTTCATTTTTCCGATTTTAACCTAACTTGCAATTTTCTTTTCAATCAGCCAATATTTAAAATATAGGCTATGCAATTGAATAAGACATGAAGCATATGTCATTCACGGAAATACATTATCCTTTTGTACCAACAGTTTAAACTATTCACAAGAGTCACTTTGCTCTGATAGCCTGACAACCAAGTTCTATAATTACTGGTCTAGTCAGATATATAGTTCATGTACTGTGGTAATGTTCAGTTAAATTTAAATATGCTCTATAAACGATCAAAGATCTCTCCAATTATAAATGAGAAGTCGGAACAATTCTGCTTGTGATTCATTCTTTTTAAGTAGGCTAAATACATGACACTGAACAGTAATTTATTTATCGCGATGTTCCTTACATCAATATTAACGCTTTTTTTTTAATAACGTTCTTAAATCTGTGGTATTCGGATTATCAGCCACTGGGCTTAAGGATCAATCTGGCCAAAGGGTTTTAAATGGAAGCAGTGGCGCGCAAAGCAAAGCAGAGTAATTATTGCTTCATAATTGTGTTCTTTTTCTTTTTCAGCACCGTCTTGTGGGAGAAACCCACACTTGGAATCGAAGCGGTTGTGACATTTAGGAGCCCGTTCTTTGTGCGGAACACTTCAAGTTTAAAAAACAAGGCCAATTGAAGCGGCAGTGCTCAAAGCCGGAGCCTTTGTAGTAAAACACATTGAGTTTTGATTGGGGACAATGGTGTTTCTCAAATTTCTAGCAAAAACCCACACTCCATCTGTGATCTCAATGAGCGCCTATTCATCAGCTCCTCTCTGTTCTGCGACGTTCGTTTGTAAAGAAGCAGATGTGGAGGGAAAGAGCGAGAGCCCGCATTTTAATTGGTTGCTGCTGCATGTGTGTGGACGCACGCACACACATACACAGGCTTTCACTTTACACAATTTGGCTGCCTTATCGAATTGGCAGTTATCTGATGGCCAATAGCCTATCCTTATCATTGTTATTTGGGGATGCAATCACGGTCGCATAAATCACGGAGCCATATGAGACGAGGATTATTCTGACGTTGTGACTGAATGGTCGTTGCCTACTCGATGTAAAGCGATGAGATGATAAACTCTGCCAATCTGCCCTGAGGGTAGAAAAACGGCTTGAGAAAGAGAAAGATCATGAATGGAGAAGGCAGTGTGTGAGCTTAGCGAGAGACAGCCAGTGGATTTGGCAGAGGTCTTTCAAATCTTTGAAATATTCATATGCCGTGTCAGGGTTATCCTCGTTTAGGACTGAGTGCAGGTCTCGTGGAGTGAGTTTGGAGGGGCACTTACGGATCCTCTCGAGCTCAAGTGTTTGATGAGGAGACAGCCGCTGGCTGGAGAAACGGAAGCATGGCAGAGTTGATGTGTTTCATTGATATTATGCTCCTCTTGAATATAATGCACTTAATTTAAACCCTACACTTGCAATTTTGCGAGCTTATATGCAGACATAGCCTGATGGAACCCAAGAATCTTATAGAATAGGCCTAATATTCTAATGGTAATAAACGGCCTTATAAATAATAAGCCGTTCAATATAGAATGAATACTGTATATGTATATATAAGGGATAGTAGTTTATATTTAGACTATAAATAAATACAAGCAATTATCCTCATAATGAAATAGTCCTGTCTGGAGATATTCTGTGGGAAATTCTATTTTATTGCCTTCTTTTTTTGCACATTACGCATAGCTTCACTTCACTTTTAACAAATAAATACTTCGCCTCTTTCATGAGTTCTACGGTGTTCTTCTCTATGTTTAAAGGAATTTCGCCGTCCGCTGAGGACTCCGTCATCTTCGGGGCCCAGTGTGAACCCGAGGTTAACAACCTAATGAGCACTTGGTGAGCAGTTGAAGCGTGTAAATACGCTCTGTTTTTTTCCCAAACTCAAGCGCCGTTTACGCAGCTAGTTGTATACCTGCTACTCTAACCTCCGCCTTGTTCCATACACTCTGCGATTCCAGCGGGCAACCCCAGGAGGCAATCCGGGTCCAGCCGCGCCGAGGCAGGGCAGCAGCAGTGAGCGAGGTCGCTAGAATACCGCACCAGGGTGCAGGGGTAGCGGAAACATGCTGCTACATATGTTGGGTCAAGCTTCTCTTTTGTTGGCGTCTAAAAAGGTGTAAAACCCTAGTCTTCTGTAGCCTTTCTGAAAGAAATGAAAGAATCGCCTCGCTTTTTGATGCATAAGCCTAATGAAGTGTTCAAAGAATGTTGAATTTCTTAAGTGACCACAGTCACTTTTAATTGCGCGAGGGCATTTAATTGGAAACCGTGGAGAGACACGGGATGAAAGTTTTTTAGGCTTCAAGAATATTCTAAAGCTGCACCAAGCTCGACTTAATGTTTAGTAAAACAAGTTATACATAGCTAAAACGCTTAGCAAGTATGCCAATATATCCTAGGTCATATGAATACACCGATATGGATGTATAGTTAAAATAAACTTGACAATACAAAGATGTGATTTAATTTTCAGCACGTGTGAATAACCTGAACACTTTCCCTGACACGGGTTAAGCCTAGCCCTAAAGTATGAGACAAATTAAATGAAGATCTCAATTGTTTTTTTTTTTTGTGTTAGACTAGGCCTGGGAAACTATGCCCTAATGTTTAATCACCTGAAGCCTAACTTGTGAGTTTTAAGAGAATCGAATCAAGACAAATCAAACGATCAAACTATTTTTTACATTTGATTCAACTTTATTGTTATTGTGCAGTACAGAGCCCATAAAATACAGTTAGCATTTAACCAACAGAGTAAAAAATGTAAGGTGCAAATAGGAATAACTTAACAATGAAACAGTGTAATGAGATGTGGGGCAATAAACCTGTCTAAGCCTACTTAGATTAAATAGTTTAAGTACAAAAATACTTTTAATTAGTATGAAATGCTCAACTCTCTCTCTCTCACACACATGAAAAATATCCTTAAACTGTTGAAACTCAATTCAGAAGTTATAAATATATAGCTTATGTCCATCTTTACGCATAACGCCTCATATTTCTTTTGTTAACATGCAAAAGCATGTTTCACTACTTAATCAATAGGCCTACCCAACAACAGACTTAGTTCTACAGCTGCAAGAGAAAATAACCCAGTCTTGAGCCTGATGTGGTTTACATAACATAATCTCCTCACATTATTACCGCCATTTATCACTGGAGCCCGAAATTACTTCTTGGTTGGCAATTCTCATTCGTGTGAGATCCGAGGCAAGATAATTACTTTGAATGTCAAAAAGATGTAGTTTAATATCGTCTCTATTAGTCTGTTGGTTAGGTAATTAAGGTGCAGATGACAGCGGCGGGGGAGACAGATGGCATTTGCTTACTGTGATTCAGAAGGTAAACAATGGCACCATGAGCGGCAGGTCTGCGTGAGCTGGGTGCATGCCCAGAGACGCTCGGAGCAGACAGGAGATATAGAGCTCGAGCGGTAAAGGTCCGTATCAAAAGAAAAGATAGTATAATGTTTATGAGCTGCAGGTAGGGGTGACGTGAGAGAGTGGCGTTGAGAAATAATTAAGCTACTGTAGCCTCGCTTCTATTCAGCTAAGGTAAACAACTTTAAGATCAATGCAGTCCCAACATCAGTGGAGATTTAGTTAGACTTTGTATGTGTTGTAAACTGAAGGATATAGGGCTGTTTAGGCTCGTTGTTTCCATTACAACATTTAAAACATCTAATACATTTGACCATTACACGTATGGTCAATTGCTGTTGATAATTGTAGGATGTTCATGTTTTTATGTTATATATTATTATTTTTAATAGATACGTTTTTGTTAGGCCATTCAGCCATGGACAACAATACAAAACACACAACTGTTTTGTATTAATTGTTTCTTATCCTCAAACTACTTTGATCTCATAAAAATGAACTGCAGCCACATCTTTGAAAAAGGCATCATAATCATGAAATAAACCTTTTCACATTTTCGATAAAATGTGTAATTAATACAAAGCCTAGACGTCACGGACGTCAGCGGAATCCCATCACAGCTACACGCAGTGGCTGCTGCCTCGTGGATCATCTTGCTCCGAAACCCTTTAGAAGTAGAGATCACACACTTAGTGCCAAAACGAATTCTGTCCATATTGTTTATTGTTAGAAAAAATAAATAAAAAATCTTTACAGAAGCTGATGTGAAATGATTCATTGTCAGTGCATAACAACCGAAGTGTTGGATACTTTGCCTACTAGGCCTACTCAAGTCCAATATAGGCCTATGTGCAACATCAATCGAGTTTCTCATTAGGGCTTTAGTGTACATTTTATTATTAGGTAGGCAATACATATACTTCCATATATTTATGTGTGTGTGGTAGCTTATATTTTATTCTTTTAAAAGAAGCCTGTTGTAAAAATGAAATTATTTAAATGTTTTTTTTTAACAATACTTTTTTTATACCCTGGATATATCCCTTAGAAAAACATTTGACATTAAATTTAAGAGGTGGACATTCATTAGTATATGAATATGGTTAGTGTTTACTAACGCGAAATTCAACTCACTGTGATAGACAAAAATGTGGGTAGACTAGGCTAAAAGAGTGCCTGCCGCGAGCACTCCTTTGACAAAGCCAAAGTGACATGCAGCAATTATTTCAAGATGATTAGCCTATTTATTGGAAATATTTCAAAGCTCAAAGCAGTCTAACATGTCTTCCCAGGCTAATTTTCAAGACACGTCAACTCGTTACTGTAGCACAAGTAGTCTATGCGTTCTCGAACTACACTCCGTTTTGACAATTAAATAATTTATAAGATCCAAACTTATGTTGAGGTGTTTGATCATTTAGGCAAAATTACGTGTTTTGGTTCGCTGTTGCAATAACGTAAATATGTTAAAACATTTTGAAGGCCAGACGTTCATATTTTCTCAAATTTAAAGCCTGTCACTTTTTGTATACAGTCTGTCACTCAGTTTTAAAACCATTTTCCAATAGGCTACACCTTAAAAAATGTACAGGCTAGGCTGCACTATGAATCAAGTCTGTGGGGAAAAGTTTAAGAAAGATTCACCATGCTTTTAAAACACAATCTCTAACATTGATTAAAAAGTTTGATTTATAGTGTAGGCCTACATTTTGTTTCTCCCAGATGCATTTTATAAGACAAGTGGTTTTAAGTCACGAATCAAAGTTGAAATACTACTTACCTTAGCGAGTTGATGGTTATATGACAGTGACATAATCGATGGCTTTAGGTGTCACTGCAAAATAAGATATAATAATAAAATCATATTGATGATATAAACCGTATGCATGCCGATCGCACGTGATGCCAATACAACGTGTCAACAAATACCAAGCATTACAATAGCTTCCATCTTTTTAAACATCCACCTCTTTCCATTGACTGATTTAAATTTATAGTAGCCTATAATATTGCATTAATTAATGTTTTATGAATGTTCTGATAATGTTTTCATGTAAAATGCAAAAAAAAAGCTGGGGTAATGAATTGCTATTGAATTTAAATATAATTTCGTTGTTGATATCTATTTTAGCTCTCCATGGCTGCCCTCAGATTCTAAACACTTGTTAGTTGAGAAAGAACTCAGGTGGACACTGTAGAAAAAGGGACAAGCCAATCAGATTGCACCTTCCCCTTTTGGCCAATGACAGACGCCACATTGTTGTCAAATTTGTCTAATGAAAACGTAGGAGCAACAATAGAGAGGGAGAGGGAGAGAGAGAGCGTTCTGTATCTACTCAGAATCTCCCAAGGAAGTTAGTGTCTCGCGCTGCTTCGAGTTGCAACCTCGGCTTCTTTTGGAGAAATTAACTTTAGTCGGGGGGAGAAAGAAACTTGTCTTGCAGCACTTGAAGCACTCGGATACTGGAGTGTAACACGGTCAATTCCTGTTCTCCTGCATTGTTTACCTCTAAAAATTTGCCTAGTTTCGATTTGACAACTATTTGGCTACATCCCTCCGGTTTAGGAAAACTTTAACGCACGTTTTTCGTCGATGGACAAACAACACTTTTAGATCGTTAACTTGACAGATATGTTGACAACCAATCAGCTGGTGTAAACGGATCGTCGGCAAAAAGAAAAACTTCTACAGCTTCGAAAAACGAATCTTATCATCGAGCCACATTTCCCAGGTGATTGTGTGACGGTTGTTGGCAAACGCAGAATGGATCTGAGACCCGAGCATTCCACTGTGTCCTCCGGCTCCCAAATCCATCACGGCGCGGGAACTGCAACCTCCATCCCGGTCTCCATGGCCAGCACGCTCCTCCGTGGTCCGCCGCTCCTCCTGCGCGCTACCGAGAAGTATCCCCGCACCCCAAAGTGCGCCCGCTGCAGGAACCACGGTGTGGTGTCAGCATTGAAAGGCCACAAGCGCTACTGCCGCTGGAAAGACTGTATGTGTGCCAAGTGCACCCTGATAGCCGAGCGGCAGCGCGTCATGGCGGCGCAGGTTGCGCTGCGGAGACAGCAAGCGCAGGAAGAGAACGAAGCCCGCGAGCTTCAGCTACTATACGGAACGGCCGAGGGGCTTGCGCTGGCTGCCGCTAACGGCATAATTCCACCTAGACAGAACTACGAGGTGTTCGGTTCTGTCAGCAGCGAGAGCAACTCTGGTGAGTGGACCAAGGACGTTAGGCCCTTATTCTTAGCAAACACACCATACTGACGTTACTTTTGTGCATGTATAACGTTCAATAAAAAATTAGGCTATGATTGAACTAACTTGTGCCTGGAATTTTTTAATTATCCATGACGTTTGAAGTGTTCTGTTGTATCTTTTGCATAAAAATATGGTCCAAGTAATCCTCAAGCACAGGTTCATTAGGCCCCTTTTCAAGAGAATCATGTAATTGTATTTTCTCATGTCTTGAATAATCTGATTCACAGATTCCAGTATTCAGAAGTACGAGTTTTTCCCTAAAGCCCAGATGTCGGGGTCAGGAACCGGCCATCAGAACGCGGGGAAGTCGGTGTCGACCGACAACGAGTCCGTCCCGGGCATGTCCTCTCCGGACGGCCGCCACGGCTCCGGGTCCGAGAACGGAGACGGGGAATCATTCATCAGTTCCCCGGTGTCCAAAACCCTGAAGGACGGCGAGGACACCCCGGGCTCCGTCACCCCCCTGGGCTCAGACTCCGGCTCAGAGACGGACAAGGACGATCAGGATCCCTCGCCGTCCTCCGCCGCCTCCCGGCAGATGAACGCCATCGACATCTTGACCCGGGTGTTCCCCAGCCACAAGCGCAGCGTCCTGGAGCTGGTGCTGCAAGGCTGTGGGAAGGACGTGGTCCAGGCCATCGAGCAGATCCTCAACAACAGCGGCCAGCCCAAAGCTCCAGAAGACACGTGGACAGCAGAACGCATGCTCCAGAGCGTCCACCAGTCACCCCTGTCCTCCAACCCCCGGCCCATGCTCCAAGGAGCCATGACGCTCAGCAATCGCTCGGCCTTCTCCCCCCTGCAGCCAAACGCACCTCACTTTGGCACAGATCCCTCCACGTACCCCCTGGGTACCCACCTGGGGCTGAACCCCTTAAGGCTGGCCTACTCGGCCCACAGCCGAGGCCTGGCCTTCATGACCCCCTACTCCACCACGGGGCTTATGCCCACTCTGGGTTTTAGGCCCCCCATGGACTATGCCTTTAGTGACCTCATCCGAGACAGGACGATCTTGCACAAGGATCAGAGTTACGTCAACGGTCTCTACGGGCCGCTGGTCAACAACAACCCGGACAAACCGTGAAGAGAATCCCCCGGTAACGAACTCACCATGCGCCGGTAGGACTGGGTGATGCATGGAGGAACACTCCAGGATGGACTGTGTATTTGTAGCCAAAAGTGTTGAGTGTTATTAAGGAAATCTGTGGTGTATATGGCTAATGCTTGCTGTAAATATGACCTGGCGTTTAGTTTATCTGCCTGATGGGCAGGAAGACAAACCAAGCATACTTATATATTATGTAATCTTGTTACTTTCCCATGTACAGAACAGTTGTTAAATACCCTCAGCAAGTCCTAATATGGAATTCAAAAATATGACGTTGTTGAATTATGTTTTTTTTTTTGTCTGCAAGCATAAAAAACAACAATATAATTCCAACCTCCCCGATTTTTTTTACAAATGCACTTGGAGTTAACCAGGACATCAAATGCATTTAATGGTGACTGTGAGTTGTGCAGTTTTGTTAAGATTTGTCAATAATATTTTGTCCAATCCCAGGTGTTGGATGGTGTTACAGAGCCACAATACGAGGATAATATCCAAGTCTTTTATTTCCAGAGACAGGAAACTCAATAGCCTATATTTGTAACGTTATAGTTGATCGTATTTGTAATGCCTACAGTGTGGAAAGACCAAGTTATTCCTGTGTAGCTTCCCGAAAGTTGAACATAACCTAAACCTAACTGTAAAACTTGAACTAATTATGTTTTGCATTCTTTTTTCTTGATTTGATTTAAAAAAATAATATTTCTCCAACTATGTATAGTGTATAATGCATTTGATTATATAAGATGATTATATTATAATTGACCTAACTCTTTTCATTGTTTATCAGCTGCAATATTTCTTCATTTGTGAAATGGCATATGTTAGTGCTGAATCAAGTCAATGGCTCATCTCATGTTGCAAGCTGTGTACCGTCACATTGTATATGAATTTGCTGGAAATAAATGTTATTTTATACAAAACCAGACAATAACTCGTTTTAATTAAATTAATCTGTAGGCTATATAAGTAACATAACCAAAAAAAAGAAGTGTAGTCTAGTAATAATATTACTGTTTGGGTAGTATTGACCTTTAATATTGTTGTTGTAAATATGATTGTCTTTTTCATGTTATTATTTGTTGTGTCGGGTTTGAATGAGCTTGTAGCCTAAGTCATCTGTTATAGCCTATATAGGCTATACAGTGTTCCACGGTCAGCCATTTCCCCCGTTCCATTTATTGTGTAATAATACTGAGGTGTGGAGATCTTTTAAAATAATATTTATTTTAATCATAAAAGCATTGCCTACGATTGAATTCATATAATTGAAATTGTTGTAAATTGAGTGGGCAAGTCTTATATTAATTTCTTTACATATGAATAGTTCCGAATACATAATACACTGATTTTACAATCACCCATAGTGGCCGAAGAAAAACCTTTATTTTCTATTTATGTATTTAGTGTTGAATGCGTCCTCGATGTTCTTTCGGTTTCCAGATCGAAATAGTCCTTCAATTTAAACACGACGTTTTCCTGGAGGAGTTTTGCTGTCATAAAACTGGATATTAATTTGGATGAAAATTATGGAAAAATAATGTCATTTTCTATTGAATTAGTTCAATGTGTACGTAGGGCTAAATGAGCCATTTATAAACATTCACATTTTAGAATAAACGTATTACTAAAAAAAATAAGCAGTATAAACCAGTATACGCTACCACGGCTGCTCAAACTAATCACCTAAAAATATTAATCTCAAATAAAAATGTAGGCCTAACACACATCGCAGTTCACAAAAGCTATTTGTTTAGCATATAGGCCTAGACTACATTCAAACTGTTAATTGGTCAAAATCATATTAGTATATAGAGTGGGCTACAAAGACAAGCCTTATCGCTTCACCTCCAAATGCTACTTTTGAGTGACAATATAATACAGATTATACAAATCTTCCATTATCTTGCCAATGTAATATGGTGTTCCTTTGCAATGTTAACAGATAAGTGTGAGACCGTTTTCATATATTCGACTCGACGTAGCCTACAGGAATCTAGACAACCAGCACATCCAGTAATAGCAGGCCACAACAATGTTTATTTTTAATTCTCCATTGCCTTATTGTGAAACGACTGCGTTTCTCAAGACACGGTGCCTCGGTCCGACTATGACCATACGAACTGACCGTCACCTCAGCTACGGGGCCAACATACAATCCTTCATAAGAACCCTTTCAGTGGAAGGCAAATGTAATACTCAGTCTAAAGTAGGCGGACAGTGCACCCTACTGATGAAAGGATGTCGTGTGACGTGTTGAATTGTATGACCACCTCCCCCTGGTGGTCGAGTACACACATCATCATCGTTACAAAGTTGCGATGGATTCTTGCGGTTTAGGTGTCCCCTGTTGAACGTCTTAAAAGAAATGGGTGATATTCACAAATAATAACGTGCTATTGTCGTTATCTTCATGCAAGTATGTAACCTTTTGCATTTGTAAAGATGCATTGTGAATAATGAGCTCGTACTGAATAGCCTGGATTGGCTAACGCCACCTGTACACCCAGGGGCGAATCTAGGTTCCCACTTTTGGGGGGGCTAAGCCCCTAAATTAAAACCTATTATTTTTCTTGTGACCAAGCCAAATTAGGGGGGTCTGGGGGCATGTTACCCCAGAATAATTTTTTGAAAATATTCTTCTTAAATAGTGTCCTCTAGTAGGTTTTAGGAAGAGAAATTAACAAATGTTTTTTTTAATTCATTTTGATTTGGGGGGGCTACTGAAACTTTTGGGGGGGCTCCAGCCCCCCCAGCTAGATATGCCCATGTGTACACTTGAGTGAGTAGGCCTAATGAATATGAATTGCACGTATAAACCTAAAGACACAATTATTTTACCTGCTGGATGTTACACGGGTTGCGTAGTTAATCTGTTGGGCCTACAATAAAATACAGAGGGGAAAAATTAAGCAATTTCATAGATAATCTCATAACAGGTCAATTTACTCCTAACTACGTTACTGCCCTTAGGTCACTGGGCTGAGATAACAAAACGTTACAAACCTGTAACCACTCAACTGTAATTGGCAGGGGCGGTTCTACATGGGGGCCTACAGGGGCCAGGGCCCCTGTCAAAATGTCCCTGGTCCCCCCTGTGGCCCCCGTGAGCTTCTTTTTTTTTTTTACACGTTTTTCTTCTTCTAGGTTTCATCATGAAACGAGAAAGGGGCATCGCAGCCTTTTTTTGCCCCAGTAAATAAAAAAGTGAGAAAAACATCATCACACCAGTGCAGACCACTTGTGAGAACTGCCTATCAGGTCGAGTTGTTGTAGGGCTTGTGTCAGTGAAGATTGAAACATGGTGCATGACAGCATGGGTGTATGCAGGTCTCTGAATGGCCACTAGAGGTCAGGCTAGCCATACAAATAATATCTCAGATCTGTCTCAGAAGACAAGATGTGTGTGTGTGTGTGTGTAGTATTGAACCTAGGCCTCCCTCCTGCCACCTTCCAGGGAGATGACCTTGGGTCCAGAGGAGGAGGGGGAGGAGGAAGAGGGGAAGGAGGAGGGGGAGGAGGAGGAGGAAGAGGAGGAGGGGAAGGAGGAGGGGGAGGAAGAAGAGGAGGAGGGGGAAGAGGAGGAGGGGGGGGGGGGGGGGAGGGGGGGAGGAAGAGGAGAAGGGGAGGAGGAGGAAGAGGAGGAAGAGGAGGAGGGGAAGGAGGAGGGGGAGGAAGAAGAGGAGGAGGGGGGGGGGGGAAGGGGAGGGGGGGAGGAAGAGGAGAAGGGGAGGAGGAGGAAGAGGAGGAAGAGGAGGAGGGGAAGGAGGAGGGGGAGCAGGAAGAGGAGGAGGCAGAGGAGGAGGGGGAGGAGGAGGGGGAGGCGGAAGAGGAAGAGGAGGAGGAGGGGGAAGAGGAGGGGGAAGAGGAGGGGGAGGAGGAGGGGGAGGAGGAGGAAGAGGAGGCTGAGGGGGAGGAGGAAGAGGAGGACGAGGGGGAGGAGAAGATGGCAGAGGAGACGGAAGAGGATGAAGAGGAGAGAGGAAGAGGAGTGGGATGTGGACGAGGAGCGTGTCTGTTTTCCGTGTGGTGCTCTCTGAGTTATCTATTGAAGTCCCTGACAGATAAATGGGGACTCTGTATGCCAGGGGAAAATCCATTTAAATGATTACTCTTCACAGACAACTCATTTTCATTTAAGAGACAGTTTTACAGTGTGAGCGGAATATCGAAGAGGCAGTGGTGAACCAACAGAGTGGGTAACACAATACAGACAAGAAAAGTCAGATCTCTGAAATACCAGCACTACGATCCTTCCTATTGTCCTCTTACATGCTTTTGTACATTGCTTTTGATAAAAGCGTCTGCTCATTTATTCCAATGGAAAGTTTTCCTAAGGTAGCCTACCGTTTCTGGGGAAATGGTGAGAAGTGCTTGCGTTGGTTGCAGCTGCAGTAAAAAAAAAATAATGTAAAGTTTTTTTACTATATAAACTTCAAAACTATTGTTTAAACTAATATGAAACATCCAAACATTTGAATCAGAATCAGAATCACAAAGGGTTTTATTTGCTATGAAAGTTTGCATTGACAAGGAATATACTTTGGCAGGAAGGTGACTACCGAGGAAGCCATTTGGAGAAAGATAATATTTTTATTAGGTGGTAGACTAAATCAAAAATAACTCAATCCATTGATTCATTATGCAATCTTTTCACTTCTCTATGCAAGAAGCACCATGTAGTGATCATTTAGTGTCAGTAATGACATCCCTGTCTGAAGACTCATGTGAGGGTCATGTGACCGGATATCCGCGCTATGAGTAGCCGCCTCGCTCTTCTCATGTTGTCCACTCCAATCATTCAGATAGTCACATGCCATGGATTGCCCTACAGCAGAGGTTCTCAATCCTGGTCCTCGGGACCCCCTGCCCTGCATGTTTAAGACGTTTCCCCCCTCTAACACACCTGATTCAAATGAATGGGTTGTTATCAGGCCCATTCATTTGAATCAGGTGTGTTGGAGCAGGGAAACATCTAAAACATGCAGGGCAGGGGGGTCCCGAGGACCAGGGTTGAGAACCACTGCCCTACAGGACTAATGATCATCATGTGATACCCCTTTCCTGGTTTATTGCAATGATTATTAATGTAACAGTCCCACCACAAAACTAGCCCAACAGCGCAAATACAGAGAAAACAATAAAGTATTAGTTAACTGGTTGGTAGGTAAAACTATAGCCAGCAGACTACCAGTTGTTACACCTGGTGTTGGAGAACTGCAGATGTCAGCAATAGAAGAGCACATTTTAGCACCTTTAATTTACCATTTTGCTAATCTGGAGAAGCCGACAGTGCTCCGTTTTGCTCCTAGCTCCTAGCTGACCTCCGGACCGGTAAGTGACTTGTACAGCTGTGCTAACAGCTCTACTGCTTATGCTACGTGGGGTGTGGGAGCTAACCAGTAAGAACGGCGAAAATACACGGTGTTGATATCACAGCCTGGAAATAAGATAATAAGATGGTACCCTGGCCTGTGTTTGTGGCATTCCTGCAGTTGTCTTTTAGTAGTTTTAGCTAGGTGTCTTCCAGAAGCTAACAAGCTAGTCTGAATTGATGTTCTACTGCAGGTTTGTGACGTCATGTCGTTAGTGAAGTTTGTGACTGTGGCTCGCTAGTTAGCTACCGTTAGCTTTACCTTTCGCCACAAAAACTTTATTATTATGCATAAACCGTGCAACGGAAATCATCACCACAAGATCTCCCTGGGTTCCTCTTTGGTCTAGCGTAGATGTTAAGGTTCCCACGAGGAACATCAATGGTTTTTATCTCCATCTGTGATATGGTGCCCAACCCAGCCTTCTGTCCAGGAGGTGATTCTAGTGGGCTGTTTGTATGCGATGTGGAGCAGCCCTGACTTAAGACAAGAATAAACATGCATGGATCGGTTGAGATAGGTTCGAATGACAAAGAAGGAGATGAGAAAAGGAGCGGGTACAAAAGAGGAGGGAGGTGGGAGGGAGAGAGTCAGAGTATTTAACATACTGTAGGTCATGTGTAGGTGCATTGCTGCTGGAGCATCTTGAGATAATATATTGATTGAGGAAGCTCATTTCAGAGGGTCCTCTTGAGGACTGCTCTTATCACCCTGCAACTCCTCCCTCCCTCCCTCCCTCGGTCCCCCCTCCCTCGGTCCTCCCTCCCTCTGAGGGGCGTGCACGACGTGGCTGAGGGGCGTGAGGAACTCGGAGGAGCTGGGTGGAGACGCTCCTGTGAGTTGAAGGATAAATGGAGGCCATGCTGTGCACACACAGCATGAACTCTCCTAATCTGCTCAAGTACGGAGTATCAGTCTACACTGCCAGGGCAGATAAGGTGGATGTGGTGTGTGTATGGTGTTTGTGGTGTGTGTTCTCTCTGTGTGTGTGTGTGGGTGCATACTTAGTGGGAGGTATGACAGGGGAGGCAGCAGATCTTCCTGTCAAAAAGTCTGTGTCGAGCCCCTCTCCTCCCTTCTATTCTCTTCTTCCTCTCCTACCCTCTCTTCTCCTTTTCCCCTCCTCTCTTCTCCTCTTCCTATCCTCCGCTCTCTTCTCCTCTTCCTCTCCTCTCTTCCCCTCTTCCTCTCCTCCCCTCTTCCTCTCCTCCCCTCTCTTCCCCTCTTCCTCTCCTCCCCTCTCTCCTCCTCTTCCTCTCCTCTCCAGATTAGATATAGTGTTTATTGATTATAAAATTTAAACTGGCTGATATGAAACGTCTCTCTCCGCAGCAGGAACAGTGGGTACAGTAACAGTCTATAAATAAATGCGTTCCTTGAAAGTTAAAACTCACCATGTCTTCTCTTGTGCTTTGATGAGTCCAGGGAATAAAATCATTGTTACAAAAAAAAACCCCTTCCACTTCACACGCACACACACGCACACACACGCACACACACGCACACACACATAGACAAACATACTCCCAGACACATTTGTGTTCACCATTGTGGTGTGCATGTTGAGGTGTTGTGAAGGCTGTTCAGAGTTACATCTAGTCATCCCTTTCCAGACCAGCCACCCAGAGGCTGAGTGACACAAGTAGGCTAGCTCTGTTTAAAACCTGCCTGCCTGCCAGTTCTCTCTCTCTCTCTCTCTCGCTCTCTCTCTCTCTCTCTCTCTCTCTCTCTCTCTCTCTCTCTCTCTCTCTCCTCTGTCTCTCTCTCTCTGTCTCTCTCTCTGTCTCTCTCTCTCTAGCTCTCCCTTTCTCTCTTTCACTAGCTCTCTCTCTCACAAGCTTTCTCTCCTTCCCTCATTCCTTCCTTTCCTCTCTCTCCTGGTTCCACGGTGAACGGTTCCACTTGTACTGAAAGTCATCAAATGAAGATTAAAGACAGCTCTGTTTCTCCTGACAAGCCTCCTCCCCCACCCCAGCCTCCTCTCCCCCCCCCCCCCCCCCCAGCCTCCTCTCCCCCCCCCCCTCCCACAGCCCCCTAGCCCTGAGGGAATCTCACACAATTACAGCTGGAATGGGAACCATTGAAAACCTTCCAAGTCCTCATTAATTGCACATTGCAAACAGTGTGTTTCAGCAGAAAGCCTTGATGAGGAGCAGGCACAGGGATGTGGTGGAGAATGTGTTATTAGCGTAGCGTGCACATGGTGCATGGTTAGGCTCCGGAACATTCTCTCTTTGTCAAACACAGATACAGCCCTCCTAGCCAATGCCCCACTGGTAGAAGTTCGTCTACAGAACATTCCTAAGGCCTGCCACACACACACACACACGGCCAAAGTGAGAAGTGAGAACAGGAGGGAAACTGGGTCAGTTAGAATAAAGAGGTGGGGCACAGAGGTTGCACTCTCTTTCCATCTTCATCTCTCTCTCTCGCTCTCCCTCTGTCTCTCTTTCTCTCTCACCCACTCTCTTCCTCCCCTCCTCTGACCAGCAATTACAGCCCTCCAAATTATGATCTATACGGGTGGACTGCACTCTGGCTCTGCTGGGCCAATGGAGATGGATGGAGGGCGGGCCACTGCCGGCAGATTGATTATTGATTGGCTGGACAGAGATGGATAGGGAAGGAGATATGAGACTGGGACAGGAGGGAGGGGGGGGAGGGGGGGAAGTGGATGAGACTTGAGGAATTTATGTTTTCTGAGAGGAGTGGAGAGGAGGAGAGGAGTGGAGGAGAGGAGGAGAGGAGGAGAGGTGGAAAATAAATAAATGGGAAAGGCAAGGGAGGGGGAGAAAAAAGGGGTGAAAAAGTGGCTGTTTTATTTGTGAAATGGTCTCCAGCCACCAGGGGGTGCTGTCAGCTGTGTCTCCTGTCTCAGCTAGTTCTCCTGACAGAGGAAGCAGGAGTACAGATTATTCTCTGTGATCTAAAACAACTTTTCTGGATGATTGACTAAAACAGACAACAGCTTAATTGGAAATGTGGCACCCAAGCACACACCTTCATCCAAACTCCTCCACACATGCCCCAGGCCCCTGGGTGAGTGGGAGGGAGTTCCAGGAGAGAGCAGTCCAGAGGGGCCTGGGTGAGTGGGAGGAGTGGGGGGGTACTGGATGGTCACAGTCAGCTTAGGGGGGGTAGCAGAGTCCCTTGAGAGGGCTACTGATACGTGTGCAAGGTGTGTGTGTGTGTGTGTGTATATTCTGTGTACATGAGCACACACACACACATCTGTGTGTGTGTGTGTGTGTGGGAGTCCATGCTTGTGCGAAGCGGCGGTGACTAATGATTGAAGACCACCCCTTTTCTGAGTGAGCTGGCGTGTGTGATCCGGGGTTCTGGCCCGAGACTCGCCAATTAGACATGTTTACGGCTCTAAAAGGCTGCTTTCAGCCACATGACACACATGCCTCAACAGACAGGTCCCCTTGGTGCACAGGTTAATAATGTTTCCCTCCACTAAGGCAAGGAGCCATCAAGTGGATCAGGAAATAGCCCAAACAGAGCTCGATTGAATGCTGGTACAGGCTAACAGTAACCTGTCTTGCACGCACACACACTCGCAACACTCAGGATTTCCACAAACACAAGCTGGGTCTACAACAGACAGTTTACATTTACATTACATTTAGCAGACGCTCTTATCCAGAGCGACTTACAGTAAGTACAGGGACATTCCCCCCGAGGCAAGTAGGGTGAAGTGCCTTGCCCAAGGACACAACGTCATTTGGCATGGCGGGGAATCGATCCAGCAACCTTCTGATTTCTAGCCCGACTCCCTCACCACTCAGCCATCTGACTCCCTCTGAGTTTCCCTACTCGGAATCCAGCTGGTCCTACTCAGAGCAGGGAGGGGGAAGGCAGAAGTTTGCCAACGAGGGGGATGGGGAAAGAGGGTGGAGGAAGGGTGGAGGGAGGGTGGAGGGAGGGTGTACGAGTATGAAATAGACAGGGCCTTCCGGGAATCAGAGAGCAAAACTAGCTGGGGGTTTACCAACACACACGCACACACAAGACACTGGGACACACAAATTCTCATTCTCAAACGACAATGGAAATCCTTCATTTTCCGGCGCTGTCATTCACCTGTGGAGAAGAGAGCTTCTCTGCTGCTTGAAATGTCTGTCGAAAACTCCCTTAGTCTGAGTTATTTCAAGTTCACATTGCACAGCAGCGTCAAAAAGTGTGCGAATGTGTGTGTTTGAGTTGTTGTGATTGTGTATGTGTGTTTGAGTAAGTGTTTGTGTGTAGGTGAGAATGTGTGTGCGCGCTTGGGTGCGTGTGTCGGTAAAGTTTGTTTGGAACGTAAGTGTTTTTGTTCTATTCTCTTCTCTTTCTGTAAGATCAACATGGGAGATGCTGTTTAGTAAAACAAATGCACCCTGAACAGGCTGTTTGTGAGATACCTCTACAAGACCCGGTGCTCAACCAGAAGTCTTTCTGAGAAAAACTGGAAAAACTGCGGAACAAAACAGCTATGGAACATGATCAGAGGCCTTTACAAACAATTTCTGTGAACAGCAAGTGTTTCTTCCAACGGCAGATGCAATCCTAATCCAAGCTCTAAATTTAGGTCTGAATCTAAGTGTAAATCTAACCTCATCCTTAACCAAGGTCTGACCCGTAACCCCACATCCTTAATTCAGTCCTCGCTCTAATCCTATCCCTCAATTTAAACCCAACTGCCATCTCAAAATGTAACCCTACACGTATTTTAACCGTAACCTCTGTCTAATCTCAACCATTAACCCACAGTAGGTCTAATCCTAAAACTAGGTCTAATCTTTATTTTTTCTTTTGGAGAGGAGAGGACATTATATTTAGAGTTCAATAATCTCTTTAGAGCTTAATGAAAGGGTGAAGAAAGAAAATAAAGAAAAATTGGAGAAAAGCCATCCCAGTAATGTATGGCCACCTTCTTAAACCCCAGTGTTTAACACCAGCCTAAATCCCTCAACTTCTCCAGAAAACTTCAACAATTTCGCAGTCGAGTAATCTCCAGATTTAATAACCTTAAGCTTCCCTCGCTCCGCAAATCTGACGTCCCCGCATACTCCACCCCCCCCTCCCTCTCCATCCCTCCCTCCCCTCCTCCCCCCATCCCTCTCTCCCTGCCTCCCTCTCCTCCACCTGCATTTTATCTCCATAATGCGGGTGTGTGGTGTGGGCTGTCTCGCTGGAAGAGATAAGGAAACCCTAACCCATATTTTAATAGCTTCTCTCAGCTATCTCACTCTCCCTACACCTCTTCTCCCTCTCACCTTGAAACGCCTAGAGGAGATTCCCCTGAAATGCCGTGACTGTCGGTGAGGTGTTAGTGCATCGTGTGTTAGTGTGTTTGTGTGTGTGTTTTGAATGAGAGAGATAGAGGCATACTAACAAGGAGTGTCTGTATGTGTGTGAGAGAAAGAGATAGAGAGACCAAAGGAGTGGAGGAGAGGGTGGACGGAATGCTGATTTCTCTAACAGGCGGACTGTGTGCTTCTGGTCTGGATGGCTTTTATGGTCAGGAGGGGGAAAAATGTCTGGATCTGGTTATGACTTCCTTCCTTTCATCCTTCCTTCCTTGCCTCCTTCCTTGCTTCTTTCAATCAATCAATCACAAACCCCTCCCTCCCTAGTCCTGTGATGTCAGAGAGGACCGAACAGGGGAGAATGAAGGATGGGTTTCACCCCAATCACAATTATTGGGGTCTGTAGGAGCCAAATGTATAACATTTTGTAGTCCAAGATGTCAGCAATGTGCTTCCCCCTAGTGGTGAGTAATGTGCTTTTCCCTAGTGGTGAGTAATTACACATTTAGCCTTCAACCGGCTGAAGACAGGGCTATGCTCACCTGTAGACCACTGAGCTGAAATTGTTTTTCAACGTCATTGCTTTGTGTTTCTGTTTCGTTTAGTTTGGACATGAATCTTTCGTTTAATCGCTTTCTTTTGTTTGTTGCGTCAATCCCATCTGCTATTTATAATAGCATTAGCCTAGCTAGCGTATTCACAGCTACAAACATTGTCAGTCTTCCTCAAGTACCAACGATCAAGAACAGACAGCCAACTGCCGTGAGTAAACCAGTGCAAAGTTAAACTGCATGTAGACTGCATTCAAGCGAACTTGATTTTATCTCGTCTCTTGGCGATCGAAAAAACGTTAGGTTTTTAGAAAACGCCGCGTCTCTGCCTCAATCCTGACCCAAACTCTTACCACGGAGACTTAACTTTTATCGTTTGTGTACAGTCTGCCAGGTTGAAGCTTCAACCAATAAACAAGTGTTGTGACTTCTGGTCAAAAACATCTGCTCTGCTGATGAAGATTCCCCAGAAAAATAAAGAATAATTTAAAAAGAAAAAAAAACGGTTAAAGAGTCACACCAGGAAGCAGGCTGCGGTGTCCTGATAGGATGCCTGCCAGCTAAGCAGAACATGGCGCTGAAGGCCACACACACACACACACACACAGACATATACACACATATACACACATGTTGCAAACATGCAAGCACCATCTCAACCCAGAGAGAGAAAGAGAGTTAAGAATAGGGAGGGGTAGAGGGTGTAAGTGGATGTCCTTCAACACACAGTGATCTTTCAAAGTGATGAAAAGCTTCTTCTATTTCAGGTTTCCATGTGCCAACCCTAAACCCAAGGTTCAAAGTTCAAACTTCATCGTGTTTGATATGGAACATCATTGAATGGTTCGAGGGGGTCACCTCCATCTCAATCAATCCGACAGGTCAAACCTGTCAGGGAATTAGAATAATCTATGAACGTTTGACTCGTTCTGGAGGTAATCCCTGTTTGAGGCTGTGTGTGTGTGTGAGTGGTGAGGGGCGGGGGATCACATGACCCTGGGGGAGCTGCCAGGACGAGCACAGAGAAAAGGATCACATGACCCTGGGGGAGCTGCCAGGACGAGCACAGAGAAAAGACCGTTTTTGGTTCATGTTCAAGCCCCCAGACAGGTAAAGAGTACGTCTCGGCTCCAGTAAAACCTCTTTAACCCTAAACTTTGTACGAACCCAACCTGGGTGACCTCTGGCTAACGGGTGGCTAATGAATGCAGAGACACAGGTCACCCTGACTAGCGTTTTAGCTTATTAGCGCTAGCTTTTTTTTTTACTGACAGTGAACCTCTGCAGAAGACCTACTGGATGAACTTTGTCAAAGAATGACTTTCACCAGATTTGACATTAATTAACCATTTTTCACTGTTCTGTTCAGTCTGTTTAATATGTGTGGACATGTGGACGTGTGTGTGAGTGAGAGAGAGAGAGAAAAAAGGGTAGACAGTCTGTGTGGGTATATGGATAATTAAAGTGCACTGTCTATGCATGTGCATGAGTGTGTGTGTGAAACTGTAGTCTGGTTTCAGAGTGTGAGCTTTGACAGCTATCCATCCTGTCAGCAGAAACAAGATACATGGCAGAGAATGAGGGAAAAATAATACATATAAAAGCTTATTGTGCACATATGGTCCATTAAGCATTTCCCAGTTGTGTTTATGGCTGGTTTAATCTTTTTTAATCTGTCAGAAAATCAATTTGTTCATGTTGCTGCCAAGTTGTTAAGGAGAGCACTCCATCACGTTAACCTAGAATCTGTCTCTGTCTATCTGGACGGAGAGAGGAAAGGGAGGAGGGAGACGAAGAAGAATAGCCACATTTATAACCTGTGTGCTTTAGAGCATTATGTTGACCATTATTTTTCTTATTTGATATAATGCGCTTTTCTTTGTCAAAAAAAAAAAAAATGTTGAGTGTGCGTGTGTCATCTATTTGTGTGTGTATGTGTGTGTGTCATCTATTTGTGTGTGTGTGTACGTGTGTGTCTCGTGTGTGTGTGTGCATATGCGTTTCTGAGCTACCCTGACCCTCCCTCCTTTCCCCACAGTGAAGCCACTATTATCTGGCATTCTGCTAAAACCCAGTTAGTCTGCCTGTAATTCCTCCAGGAGGCGGGAGACTGAAAGAGCTCATTTGACAGAACAAGTCTAACAGTCAGACAGAGTTTTTCGAATCAGAGGAGGATTTATGCGAAGTGCTGGGATACCTGGGATAACACGACGGGTTTACAGAATCCATTACCTCTGCAGGGATTAGGAACACAGGCAGTCAGGCCCCGGACTCCCTGATAACTCCCTCATGAAGACATTGCAGGGCATTGAAATATGTCGTTTCCCATTCACAAACGAAATGCCTCGGATGAAAAACCATTAAAATCGTCAGCAATTTATTTGTCAGCTTAGAAAATGGGAAGCTGTATCTCCTGGAAGCTTGATTCTTTTTTCCCCTCCTGCTTTGTGGCTATTTTCTCCTTGAGCTCACAGGAACAGAAACGCCTTATTAGTCTCGACACAGAGGGAACTAGAGGAACGTTATTTGTTTATGCACTGAAGCCTAAAGGAGAGGAGGGTAGGGGAGAGTAGGGGAGAGGGAGAGGAAGATGGAGAAGAGGGTAGGGGAGAGGAGGGGAGGGGAGAGGAAGAGGGTAGGGGAGAGGAGGGGAGAGGGAGAGGGAGAGAAGAGGAAAGGAAAGGAGAGGGAGAGTAGGGGAGAGGGAGAGGAAGATGGAGAAGAGGGTAGGGGAGAGGAGGGTAGGGGAGAGGAGGGGAGAGGGAGAGGGAGAGGGAGAGAAGAGGAAAGGAAAGGAGAGGGAGAGGAGGAGAGGCGAGGCGAGGCAAGTGTTTAAGGCTGCCTGCTATTGTCCCTCCATTTCCCCTGAGTGATTATCGTTGTCAGGTCTTCCTATAGACACACACACGCACACACTGCAGATCCATAAAACACCTGTCTCCTAAGGTGAGTGAGAGCCTGCGCCAGGGCGCTCCTCCACGCTTCACTGTGCAGTATCTCCAGCAGAAGCCCTCGTTAAAGAACAGATCTGCACCATTAACTGGCCAGGGACAGCACTAGGGTGTAGTTAAGGTGTGTGTGTGTAGGAGAAGGATTTTTTAAGACCAGATTCCATTCATTTATTAATTCTCAGGTATCGCAGATGTTGAATCTATACAAATATATTTCATAATAGATATATAATTCCAAAGAATCCCAGGTATTCACATAGAAATTCTATCCATGGTGCGTGTTTGTTTTCACAGACCAGGCATGCCTGTGTGGCGTGGGTCCACTGTGACTCCGGCGTGTGCAGGTGGGAGAAGAGGCGGGGCGGGGCGGGATGAGGGGGTCCACAGAGCTGGAGGTGTGGGGCTCAAGGCCAAAGTAGACAATCAATATCTGTCAGATGAAATAGGCCGTTGCTCTGGGACAGGACCTCGCTACTCTGAATGAGTTATGGATAGCTCTCTCTCTCTCTGTTTCTCTCTCTCTTACTCTGTCTCTCTGTCTCTCAGATCAGGGTAAGATCGAGGGAGCGAGGTGAAAACTGCAGATGTTGGGAGTAGAGAAAGAGAGGGGAGATGAATAGATGTTGTCATCCTAGATCATAGATGTTGATGCTTGTCATCCTTAGTTGTTTGAAATGTTTACAAGTGGGTCAAAGTAAGGCTGTTTGAACAGCTAAATATTTAGGTGTGTGCGTCTGTATGTAGCCTACCGAGAAGACGCTCAGTAACTGTTCCTCTCTCTCCAGTCTGGTCTCTCCAGTCTGGACTCTTCTACGCTTGACCGGGTCATTCCTGTGTGTCGGTCTCGATACATGAAAGATGTGAAATGTTCCACCCATCTTGGAGTTGCCTCAGACTGAATGTCTGAATGTCCTTCATAATAGTTATCAGCCTGTGACTGTGTGTGTGGGGGGGGGGGATGTCAGTGTGGGTGTTTATGTATGTGTGTGTGAGTGATGATTCAGCACTGTATTTCCCAGCCAAACAGATGTTGTTCTCCAGCAGTGTGTGGAGGAACGCCCACGGTGTCCTGCATGGGACATTTGGCATCCTGACATTTCCTATTATTCACACAGAGAAGAGTTCCAATCACAAGGACAGACAGGGGACACTGCTGAATCTAGGATGGGAGGGAGGGAGGAGAGATAAAGGGATGGAAAATTAAGGGAGAAATGGAAGGATGGAGTCGGTGTAGGAGCAGGTATGTGGGTGGTGTCGGAGCAGGCATGACAGGAGAGTGTTCACCCGCTACTGCAACGTGAGTAACGTCTGTTGTGAAGGAACAGCACAACAATCCGGCCTGTGTTTCCCCACGACAACAAGCCTCAGGGCCTTCTGGATATAGAGCTGTTTCACATGAGGGACACTTACCTGGTGAAAACCCCGCATGATTTCAGAGTTTCTTGTTGCGTTATTTATTCTCCATGGGGTTGCGTTGGGGTGTGTGTGTGTGTGTCGTGAGGAAATGAAGACAGTGTGCAGTCAGACAGATGGTGTGTGTTGATGTGGATGCTGACAGGTAGCATAGTGTCGCTGCTCACTGTGCTCATCTCACAGACTACAGCAGCTTTAAGGCTTAATTGGGACCCAGAAGAATTTAGCATCATAAAAGGACGGGGTGAGGAAGACATAAAAAAGAGAAATATATCTATAATGGAGAGAAGGTGTGTGTGTGTGTGTGTGTAAGAGAGAGAGAGGGGGGGGGGGGGGGAGAGAGAGAGGACAATACACTGTCGTTCCTTATGTTGTTTTTGAATGGTGTTGTTGATGTATGGTTGTCTGTTGTTGTGCCTCTTGCTTTGGCAATATGGTTGTAATGACTGTCATGTTAATAAAGCTAAAATGAAGAGAGAGAGGGAGATCCTGTGAAAGGGCTTCCATATTCTGGTTATTAAGTGCTGTTCAGGAACAGAAGCACAAGCCTGAAATGGTGGAAACATTCATTTAAAGTGTATCAAGTGTCAAAAATAATTTTTCAAATGTATGCGTTGATAGAAATGGATTAGATCTGTTCATCACCAGTTGTATTTACTTTCTCCCAGTTCATTGCATGGTTAATCTGACATCAAAGTGTTGTTTGCGGGGGAGAAGGGGGGAGAGAGAGAGAGAGAGAGAGAGAGAGAGAGAGAGAGAGAGAGAGAGAGAGAGAGAGAGAGAGAGAGAGAGAGAGAGAGAGAGTGTGAGAGAGTGAGAGAGTGAGAGAGTGAGAGTGAGAGTGAGAGAGAGAGAGAGAGAGAGAGAGAGAGAGAGAGAGAGAGAGAGAGAGAGAGAGAGAGAGAGAGAGAGAAGGCAAGAGAGAGTGTAAGGTGTAAGCGGGGGGTGGAGAGAGGAGAGGGAGGTACGTGAGGGAAGATGTTTGTAGAGCAGATTTGGAAATGGGCAGAGAGTAGAGAGGGAGGAGGGAGAGAGGAGGGAGAGAGAGTGGAGGGGAGAGGAAAGAGAGGAGAGAGGGAGGAGGGAGGGAGAGGGAGAGAGAGAAGGGAGAGAGAAGGGAAAGGAGGAGGGAGAGAGAGTGGAGGGAGAAAGGAGGGAGAGAGAGAGAGAGAGAGAGAGGAGGGAGAGAGGTGAGAGGGAGGAGGGAGGGAGAGAGGGAGGAGGGAGGGAGAGAGGGAGGAGGGGAGGGAGAGAGGGAGGGAGGGAGAGAGGAGGGAGAGAGAGGAGAGAGAGAGCAGGGAGAGAGAGAGGAGCAGGCTGTGTTTGTTTTCCTACCATATGGCCGCATTAGAGAGCTAATGACCTCAGGTCCCACCAGGACACTCAACTCTGCCCCCTAGTGGACACTCACTGACCCGCCTTCATCTGGCTCCAAGCTGAAGTCCCCTGACCAGGTGGGGTGTGTGTGTGTGTGAGAGAGATACAGACAGACAGACAGACAGACAGACAGACAGACAGACAGACAGACAGAAGGATACTAACTTTCTATCACACATCGTGATGATGTTGCTTCCAAAGCTCTGTGTGAAGAAGAGAAAGTTCCACCTTTTGGGTTGGAGGTTACGGGAGAAGTTGTGAAGGGTAAGTTGTACTCCGACCCCCCCGGAGTGTGCTGTGTGAAGGGCATGGGGATGAAACCTGGAGAGATAAATAGTCGTTCATGAATACAGTTATGTACTGCAATATATCTCGATGGTAACACAGCGTTTGAAGCCAGCGATCTCGCTGTAGATATGTAGAGAGAGAGAGCTAGGTGAGTGCATGAGGTAAAGATAAGATCTCGTATGTGTGTGTGTGTGTGTGTGCGCGTGTGTTTAAAGTCACCTTAAACTTCAAATCCAGTCCACTTGTCTAAACCAGGGATTATTTCTGATTTGTCATATTTTGTGTTAAAAGTTTCCTGGAAGGAAATATTCCTGGATAGGGAAGCAGGCTATTGGTTATAACTGAACTATCTACACCCAAAAGACAGACAGTTAATTCAATTAGATGGAGTTTAGATCTCTTTAAGAAAACCTCACAGATGATTTGGGCAAAGGGAAAAATTGTCAAATTCTGGGTAATTGCATTAAAGAGGTTTGGCGCAGAATACATTAGGAAGATTTTCAAAGTGTTGTCCAGAGATGTTATGAAGCCATCACACACGTTCGTCAAATTAGATTAATGTGTAGGCATGGGGCGTGGACACACACACGCACTCACACACACACACACACTCACACACAGACAAGCATGCACATGCACACAAACCCTCTATACAACCTCACACACTGCGAAAACTACACAAACACACACACTCCGCTAACACACACACTACACAAACACACACACTACACAAACACACACACATTATGCCTCATCCTGGTAATGGGCATAACACCACTTCAGTTTGCTGGATGTCCAGGCTGGAGATCCTAGTGCTGGACCCTGTCACACAGCAGGCCACGGCCCACTGGAGGCCCTCTCCACTGGGGGGTTTCAGCTGGCACACTGGCCCCCCGGGAAGAAATCAAGCTGGCTGGCTGGCTGTCAAGCTGGCTGGCTGGGTGTCAAGCTGGCTGGATGGTTAGTTGGCATTCTGGTTGTCTGTCTGTCTGACCAGCTCCAGTCTTCTCCAGCCTGAACACACACACACACAAACACACATGCCATGAAAACATTATTGCCTAGCAACAGCAGCCAGGGAAGCTCAACCATGAATACAGAATTCCACCTGCCAGGTAGAGAAAGGTGTGTGTGTGTAAAGTATGTGAGAGTGTTTGTGTGCATGTCCAATATTTCCAGTGAAAGAGTGACTGTGTTTCTGAGGCGTGGCGGGTGGGATTGTAAAGGATCCGACTGTGGTTGGAAGTATCAGTCTGTTGAACTGGACTAACCAGACCAGATCAGACCAGATCAGCCTAGCCTAGACAGGATTGGACTAGGTTTGGGGCTCTAGACAGAGCAGTAATGCATCTTTCCCAGGAGTGAGTGCAGGAGTTGGTTTACCATAGGATGGCATGAAGAGGCGGGGCGGGGAGAGATGAAAGAGAGAATGCAAAGAGAGAGAGAAAGAGAGGAAGCAACACTAGATTACATTTGCAAGGCATGAGCCAGTGGAAGGTCAGGGAATCAGATACCAGTTCAATACTGCTCTCTTAAATGCAGGAGAGGAGGGGGGGGTGAGAGGAGAGGAAAGAGGAGGGGGAGGAGAGGAGAGGAGGAGAAAAGGGGGGGGGGTGAGGAGGAGGAGGAGTGTGCTAGTTTATAAAACCCACACCGTGACTTGTCTGTGTTTAAGGATTCCACTGTCACATGTGAAAATGGATAGCGCTGACTACACAAGTCCTGGCTGCCGTGGCGACCTTGAAACTCAGTTCCCCATTGATTCTGTGAGTTCTGACTTCTCCTGAGTTGATAATGAGTTTGATAACGTCTATGGAATGTACGTGTCAGCTATAGTGTTAAAGGTTTAATGATACGCTGGTGAAAGTGGATACTTGAGCACAATGTAGACAAAAGGTCTACAAATGAGCAGATAAGGGAGAAAAAAAAGATTCAGGATATTGGTTAATTTGGCTTTTGAGATATTAGTTCTATATTCCACTTTAAGTTCAGAAGAGCTTTGAAGCCCCTTCACAGACTAAGTACATTTACACAGACCAAAACAAATATAGGCTGGATCGTACTACTGTTATACTGATATCATGTCTATACCATTGAAGATGTACTAATCCTCTAGTGGCCCACAGTAGCTGGCGCTCAGGGAGGTCAGTCTCTGACCTGACCCTTAGAGCTCAGACTGATACTCAGGTCGAGGGTCTGGTCCATTCAGCAACACTGATTACAGACAAGAGCACCTGCCAGACCTGTATAGCTGGTACACACACTGGTACTACACACACTGGTACACACCCTGGTACCAGACTGGATCTCCCCTTCATCCACAGCTGCCTTCACAAAGTGCTGGAACCCTCTGTGCATGTCAAATACTGTCACCTGGGTCAGAGGGGGGGGGGGCTGGGGGGGCGGCTGGCCGGGCCTGTTTGTCTTGGTGTTCAGCCTCCTCACTCCAGCTTTATCGCGCTACAACATCTGTTTGTCTGCTTCAAACCGCCAGGCTCAGTGTGTGTGTGTCTGTGTGTGTCAGGGGGGTGCTGGCTCTACTGCTGAGGAAACACGTCTCTGAGCCTGGCCGGATACTGAGGTGTGTTGAGTCACTGTTAAGGACGTCAAAGTTGAAGAAAAAAATCCTGTTATGAAAGTGGGGTGTGTGGTCTAGGTGTGAGGGGGATGGTGTGTGTGTGTGTGCCTGTGTGTGTGTGTGTGCCTGTGTGTGTGTGTGTGCCTGTGTGTGTGTGTGTGCCTGTGTGTGTGTATCTGTGTGTGTTGATAGGCACGTGGGTTAGTTCGTCATTGTCTGGTTCTGAATGTGGTTCTGGCACGGCATGTCGGTGCTGTTTGGCTTTTGGAATGCGGACCGAGGATTCTGGGAGCTTTTGGAAGGAGATGATTGGAGTTGGAACATGGTCACCGTCGGTGACAGATGGTTGGAAACTCGTCTTGCTGTGTAGATTCTCTTTCATTCACGCGTTGCACAAACACACGTTCACGCATGTGTGCACAGACACACACGCGTGAATTGAACCCCCGGTCTTTGATGTGAAAGCAGCTTACCTCTATGCACACTTGGTGAATGTAATTAGTTCTGTAATTATTATCTGCACAGTTTGTCATTTCAGATATATGACAATATTTCCACCATATTGGATTGTGCCCCTCGTTGATGATCACTCACACCATCCTACCCATAGATGACATCTTTTTGTATCCCCCAAATTCTTACTGTTCAGTGAAACCTTTCCCCCGTCCATTAACCCATCATGATGGACTTGGCAGCTAAGACGTTTTTCATTTCAGAGACGGAATTCTAAAACTTGGAATTGTGTGTATATATATGCCTTACTATGCCCTATTTCTTGCTCATATAGCGTGGAGCTGGCATCATGCTGCGGTCACATCCCGCTCACTCGTCGTGTCCTAGGAATACCAGGTCTGGAGATTCAATGTGCAAAATTACAGAAAATTCGGTCACGATTTTTTCAGGTGTAGCCCTTGTAATATAAATCCTTGCACATATAAAACAACATCATCTAGAACTTTCTTTGGTTCCTGGATCCAAGGGAGGCCCCACCCCTCCCTGGCAGGTCTCTCTTCTGCTAATCACACCGTCACAAGTTGCCTGTATTGACACCCCGGGGGGTGGGGGCGGCGGGGGGCCGGGGGGGGTGCAGAGCGTGCCGGTTTCCACCATGCAGGAGCCACGTTTATATTTAACGTGAGCATGAGGAGCACATGGTGTCTCTGGGCTGGTGAGGAGTCGTGTGGAGCGAAGGGATCTCACTGCCCCCAGGATAACACACCCTCACTATCTCCAGACGGTACTTCTGCAAGTTCGCTCCGAATGCAGTAAATGGTTCTGGTTTGTGAAGTGATTCATGAGGAGGGAAATGGTGAGCCGTGCAGGTGATGGAAATCACATCAAGATGAGCCATAAAGTAAGAGGGGCTGTGAGAGTCGGGCTGTACATTATTCCTTCAAAGTAAATAATGGGAATGTATTTCTTCAAGGGGGAAAAGAAGTGATGGGGAGGAGGAGAAGGAGGAGAGGAAGGAGGAGTTAAGAGAAAGGAGGAAAGCAGAAATGAGGGAGGGAGGGGTGTAGACAAAAGTGGAAGGCTTGGGTAGGGATGGATGTAGGGAAGGTGCATGAGTAGAACTGGAGATGGACTGAGGAGGGTAGACACTGGTAGAGAAGAGCAGCTAAGGTTTGGTTGGGGACCCAGAGAAGACTGAGGAGGGAGGGAGAAATAAAGGGGGAAGGAGTTAAGGACACAGGGAAAAGGAGGAAACATAAAAGAGAGGGACAGAGGAAAGGGAGAGAAGAAAGGTAGAGAGGGAGAGAGGAGAGGATGGCAGAGAGTAACTCGTGTTCTTTCCTCTCCGGTGGTCTTGATGAGATTCTGGGCTCATTAGGTCATTAAGCGCCAGAGAGACACAAGGTTGGGTGGACACGTAATCACTTCCACCCCGACATCCCTTGTTTTTACTTAAGAGATTACAGAGGCGAGGAAACGACTCATGTGGACGGACGCCAAGTTTAACTGCCGGTCCCGTTAGCACGGCTCAGCGGGTTAAGCGTGGCGATACCACAGCCAAGGTCACGAGTTTAACCCCAGCTTGGTGGCAGTAGAATCGTAATAAAGGAAAGTTATTCAAAACCCACAACTAACTTCATGAGTGAGACACTGGGAAATGCCGACTCAGTGTTGCACAGTGAAAGACAGAGAGACATAGACAGAGAGAGAGACAGAGAGAGAGACAGAGAGAGAGACAGAGAGAGAGACAGAGAGAGGGAGAGAGAGACGGAGACAGAGAGAGAGACAGAGAGAGAGAGACAGAGAGAGACAGACAGAGAGAGAGAGAGACAGAGAGAGAAAATTCCAGAACCTTCCATTGGCCTATGCTTCTGTTTCTCAGACCAATTGGAACCCAATACCACCCGCTATTCTAAATGGCGGTCCCAAACTATTATTTTATTCTCCAGGCAGACTCAATCTAACCAAAGGGATCCAGTTCTGAAGGAGGATTTATTGAGAACTGTTATTGAGTCTCGGACAAGACTTACTCTTTGTGAGGGGAGAACAATACCACATTTTTATTTCAGTGTATTCCACTTCATGAGTGTGGTTGCTCGATGTCGTGTGATGCTGTTCCCCTGTTGGCCTATAGGGAGCACTGTGAGCTCAGTGTTGAGTGCGGTCGTGGGTCACTACATCTGAAGAAGTTCACTGTCAAGTGCATGGATTCACTCTCTGCTTCGTATCTGTTAACATACTTTGTGTTTACAATGATTCAGGGTCTGAGGAGGAAGCCAAGTAGTAATCATGGAGTGGATATTAAACTGTATTCATGGAAATTAATTTCCTGATTTGGAAAGGTGCTTTTGTCGTCTCATGCAGAATAGGTGGAGTAATACTCCAGTTTTTATATTGTCATCGTAAGTGAGGTGTGTTTGGAATGAGTTATAAATAAAGTTTTCAGATCATTTCAAAAATATTAAGCCTCACTCACAATATTCTCAACACCTCAATTTATTGTCCCAACATTCAAAAGTACAAATAATTCAAACACAACAGTCTTATGAAAAAGAAAAAACAAACATTTACAGCAAGATTTTTATTTTTGTTTCCAGTTTCAGAAATGACCTAAACTAGCAAGGATAACATGAAGTCATTCATCGCAGTAATTGGATTAATTATAAGAATAAGAATAATACCGATAATAATCATAATAATTGATTGATAAGTATTAAACGTAAATAGGAGAGGCCGGTTAGGACCAGTGAACATCTTTTTTCGTCATTTTTTTGTCTTTAAAGATTAAAAGAGTTTAATAGATTTTTCCGATAGTAAACAAACAGATACATGTCATAAGGAAGATGAATGGACAGAGCCTGATTCCTGTGTTCACCCCCCCCCCCCAGACCATGGGGGGCCCTCCTATCACAGCCTCTGTAGGGAGCTACAGGGGAAGGTGCCAGCCGTAGGGGTCGGCCATGGGGCCAGATGAATCCGCCCAATGTCATCAAACGCCCTTGCATGCGCACACACGGATGCACACACACACACACACATTCACACGCTGAAACATGAACGTTCATAACACACACTCGCACAGGTACTCAGACAGGCAGGGTATGCACAGAACACAGGCACACGTCAGTAAGAGTTTAAAAGACACAAGGAAATGTGTTCATTCTTCAGAACCACATTCTACCGGGGTCGTTGCATAACTCAAGCTCCCATCGCCAAGAGAGCGTGAACGGGTCTGGTGATGGTGCAGGTCAAAGGTCAGGACTGTAGGTGGTTGGATGACGGTTGGATGACGGTTGGATAATGGTCGAACGGCGTTTGGATGGCGGTTGGATGAGGGCAGTGGCGTGAGAGTGAAGGTATGGTCTGAGTATTTAACTTTGAACCCACACCCCCTTTCTGTCTAATAATGTCTCCACAAAAATCCAATTGAAATACATCAGGAACCATGCCTTATACCTTTACCTTTCAAAATATATATATTTACTATATTATAGTATATAAAATATACAATGGGTTTAATCCATTAAATACCTTCAGTGTTTGAAAAACCTAAAAGTTTTTTTTTTTTAGGTTTGTATATCTAACTGTGGTAGATACAGTTAGTGCAATGGATTCATGGTATCTCTGTAGAGGAGCAAGCGATGTTGTTTGAAAACATGGTGATTCTTTGTAAAATAGGTTAGACTCTGCTGAGATGATTTCACTGATTGGTCCAGTGCAATGAATGACCCTCACACACGATTGGACATCCTTCTCCTGAAGTACATACGTGTGCCCAATCCGCCACAATATAGGATGTCATGACAACCGAAAGTTATGTTTCAGACCCAAGTATTTGCATAAAGTTTCATCACGATGCGTTAGTGCGTGGAGGGAGGGTGCGAAGTGGCTTTTAAAACGACACAAACTCACCACAGGTTATATTGAACCAGAACGACTGTTATAACATTCTATTAAGACTAAACTTTATTGAAAAAGATTTTAAGGGTTTTTTGTTTAACAAGACAAGAAAAAAGCAATAGCAAATTTAACTATCAACTAGGTTATGCATAGCAAGTAACAGTTTCTACTCATAAGTTAAGAGTTTGCAACCCCCTGGATTTTTTTTTTGTTTTCGGCTTTTTGATTTTTTGTTGTAATTTTGATATATTGGTACAAAGCACAAACGTATTAAACGTTCTCAGTGCAGTGGACTATCTAGAGAGCTCATCTCCATTCAGTCACTTAGTTCCCTTTGCTCAAATATGCCCCCCCTTTCCCCCCTTCCCTGTACCAGAATCACGCAAATACACAGACAATAAAACAAATCAGTGCATAAATAAATAAATAAATACACAACCAGTATAAATAAATAAATACATAAATAAATAGTTGATTCAATGAAACAATCAATTGATCCATAAATAAATACAGTTATATTCTACGCTTTTGTTCGGTTTCTTTTGTCGTGGTAGTCATGGTTACTCCAAATCATCGTTTTTAGTCTCGTTTTACGTTTTTTTTTCCTTTTTTTTTCACAAGCGACATGACAACATATTAAACAGGATTCCTCACAAGTAACTGAACCACCACTTCATCAAGTTGTCATATGATAAAGACAAGATCCAACAGAAAACAATGACAACTCAGAATTACAGTAGATATTGTAAAACAAATGTAGACTATATATTATCTATTTGCACACAACAAATAAAGACACCGTTGTATTAGATCCTTTCAGGAAACAAATATCTAGACTAACAGAACTAGCTAATCATTATTGAATTCTGACAAACGTTTCACGCTTAGCAAGTAACTTAAAAGTCAGCAAGCCAAATAAAACTGGTTAAGTGATGCTTACAACAGCCCTAATTTAGTCACCTGGACAAGCCATAGCAGACTCACCAGTTTGGGGCCAACAATAAACAAATAAACAAAGAACAGCTCAAGTCAATGCCAACATCGAAGTATTATATTTTTTTCTTCTAAACAACACAGAACAACAAACTTGGATATTTAAGATATGTGAATAATGTAATATAGCACCTACCTTTGATCGCTAAAAGGAAGTTTCTTTTCAAACGGAATTCCACAAACGTAGAGCAAAGAAAATGATAGATAATGTATACATTATGTACTCTAAATGGATAGATGTGTATATATTTCCTTTACTAATATCCCATAGACTGATGACTAACAGAACAACACGTGATGCATGGGGTCTTTTCACTTTGGGCTCTGAACAATGACGACAGTGGGGCACTTAGGGGGAACCCCCGCCCATTTCCCTTTTGGGTATCGCTGTTGAATAATATTACGCACTATATGAAATCACCTGCCTCCCTTTTTGCATCCCATTGACAAAACCTTCCGTCTACAAAACCATCGCCGATCTGATTCTCACCGAAAACAAACAGACCTTCGATCCTAAAAATTACCACAGCAGAACAAACAGGACATGGTGGCGTTTTCCCCCCCGCGCCCCTCCCTCCCCCCCCAGCTCCCCTTACTAGCCAGTCAAAATATTTTTCTCTTTTTCAAATCCAGATTCATGTAAAAATTCATCAATAATGATTCTTTTAATTATCGTTTATAAAAATAGATTTTCTTCTCTTTATTTTCATATTTATTCTAAACGCATTTTTCAAGCAAAGAGATTTTCTCTTTGGCAACAGTGTGTTTTTTTCTTCTTCTAAATCTTAAACCACTTAATGTGTGTCATCAGGAAAGCTTAACCCATCCCCTCCCTCACCCCTTCTCCCTAACCCTAGTGACAAAAGGACATGGGTCTTGTTTGCAATACAAAACAAAAACAATGTTAGAAATTCATATTTTTCTGCATCAGAGTTACCAGGATGGTGTCACACCTCTTGGTTGATAGGGGGAATTAATATACACTAAAATGAATGAATGGTCACCGATTTTAAAAGAGCCCACTCCCCTGTTTACTGCCTTAAGGGAGGTTAAATTCTAACGACAGTGGATCCGGATTTAAAAAACAAAGACATCCTGAATCAAGACCAAGAAAAGGTTAAATCTAAAAAGGACATTCTCTTCAGGAACGTAAAGAGACTAAGGGGTTTTGCTACCGTTGACATAGAAGAGAGAAATAATTAAACGACCACAAGGAACAGAAAGGCTATACAACCGGGGTGTCGCCACAACGCCCCCCCGGAACTCATGTTGGATATTTTCATTTTGTAATACTTAGGCAACATTGGCTTATAGGTCCAAAGTTATAATATAAGCCATATCTCAAGTTCTTTTTTGTGGTTGTTGTTGGTTGTGTCGATTAGTTGGTTTGTGTCCCTGTTGAGCTGAATCGCTGTATTGGTGGGCTGTGTGATGGTGCTAGTGAAGCTGATGGAAGGGGACGAGGAGCAGGACTGAGGAACGACCCATTCAGGATTTGTGGGTCTTGTTGGTTTTGAAGGAGACTTGCAGGACTCGATCGCCCAACCGGTACCCGTTGAGACTGGCGATGGCCATGGCCGCTTCGTCGTAATTCGTCATGGTGACGAATCCGAAGCCTTTGCACTTGTTGGTGTTGAAGTCGCGGATGACCTTGACGTTGTTGACGGCGCCAAAAGGCCCAAAGAGCTGCCAGAGGACGCTCTCGTCTGAATCCGGAGACAAGTTGTAGACAAAGATGCACCATCCGGTGCCGGTGTGACCAGGGATGTTCATGCCCACCAGACTGGTCATGCTGTCGATGGTGATGGGGGAGAACCTGGGGGAGGGAGAGAGTGGGAGGAGGGGTGTGGAGAGAGAGAGGGAGAGGGAGGGAGAGAGACAGAGGGAGGAGGAGAGGGAGGGGGAGAGGGAGGGAGGGGGAGAGAGAGCGAGGGAAGGGGAGAGGGAGAGAGAATGTGGTAAAAAGCGGAGAAAAGGAGAGGGAGATTCCAGTGTAAGTCAACCTGACATCCAGTTAGGCCCAGTGTGTGTGTGCATGTGCAACAGAACTTGGCTTGACCCTGACCTGACAAAACCATCCAAAACATGTTAAATCAACCACAACAACCACAACCGCACAAAGGGAACAACCATCAACCAAGTTAACCACTCAGTGTTGAGGTTTCTTAACTGGCTCCAAGACACGCTGTTCCAAACAGCTTCATCTCTCCTGATTCCCAACACACCTTCTGTTAATAAACACGATTTACTGTGGCAGTGTGCGTCAATGTGTGTGTGCGTGTGTGTGACGCCCTGTTCTGTGTGAAAGGCCTGTCCTCATGGCTGACTGCAGGGGGGGGGGGGGGGGGGTTGGGATAGTTTTGGGGCGTGCGAGGCTTCGAGGGAAGCTCTTCTCCCTCTCTCTTTTCTTGAGTGCCTCCAATGGAAGATAAATTACAGGAAGTTGCTGAATTAAAACATAGCTGAAAACTCATCAGATATTGTATATGCAACCGAGTAAATCTGCACTTACTCGCCTCGTAATCTTCTCCCTTTGCTGCGATGCAGAGATGTGAATGCTCAGTTGACTTCACTTAATTGCCTTTCCGCTTAAGGGGGGGAAAACGCTCCCAGCTTTAAATAAAAGGTAAATGGGAGAAGAGGCTCATTTCTTCTGCCTCTCCAGGAGTAACTATAGGCATTATTGGCTGTGCTTTAATTGAGATTTCCGCTTTACTGCAGCTGTCTTTGAGAAAGCAGCCGCCTTTTAAGAATTGGGTGGTGTGGTGTGGGGGTGGGGTGGGGGGGGTGGGGGGGTGGTGCTGGGGGGCTGTAGGGGAGAAGGGGAAAGGGATGAAAGGATGATGAGAGGACGGGGGTGAGAAGGGTGGGGTAAAAAGGATGAAAGTTGGAGTAAGGAAGGGGTGGAGGTGGGGTCGGGCCTGAATGCAAAATGGGGGCTCTGAGAAGAGACTGTGTGTGTGTGTGAGATTGAAAGCATGTGTGTGTATCTGAAAGGGTAAAGGTGATATATACGATTTCTTGCCTAACAAAGCCACAAAAGAGTGTGTGTGTCTGTGTCTGTGTGTCTGTGTGTGTGTGTGTCTTTGTGTGTGTCCACCAGGGCAGGACCAAACAAGGGCCATTGTTCTTCTTTAAACAAGACCAAGGGGTTGCATAGCAACAAGGTGGCTGACCACCCCCACCTGCTGAACTCCACCTGCTCATTCTCTCTCCCCCAGAACACTGGACTCCTTCCTGCCCCTACACCTCCTCCATGACTACTGTTGCTAGGCTCTTACAGTGTTATCGTGTTCCTAGCTCAATTACTGGTGTTTGGGCCCTTGGCCGTTCAGCTGTGTTACCAAGGTCATGCAAGAATTATGAGTAAATGTGTTGTGCTCGGTGAACTGCACCAGAGATGCGTCCTGTTCGGTCTTGTCAGGTCATGTTCACCAGCGATCCCAGTACACAGAAACCAATAATTAAATTACAGGGATGTACTCCTCTGACTGACTCATCACAGAGAAGCTTAAACGCCACTCTCTCCTCATCCTACAACACCGCCACCTCTGTCGTCTCTGTCACAGACTGGGTCTCTGTACTCTCGTACCTGTGACTAAAGTGCTGCAAAATGTCACCACCGGCTAGCGTCAGGTAGCTGTGGATGTCGCATTACGCAACATCCACAGCAGCGGAAAGCACATCAAAACACAGCGAGCAAAATGTATCAGATGAAGAGCTAGCTGCAGGGAAACAGTCTGTTTCTTGCAAGGATTCAGGTCTCTCCAGTCTCCCCCTCCTCATCCCCCTCCTCCTCAACACAGCACTACTTGTAACGAGGGAAATGTTGAGCACTAATAACACTATTCCTACCACAGTGTGTAATGAATACTGCATGTAAAAGCGACACAAAAGTCAGATATTTTTATAGGGAAGTCGATATTTTAGTCAAATCGTTATGGCTATGATAATAAACATTAAGAGTGTTTATGGTGAGGAAATGCCCCAACTAGTATGACTTCAGATGTTCTGGAAGTATTCTCCTACAACTTGAGTTAGAGGATGTGCTGGAGTACCTTAATCCAGTAGAAAACCAGGCCTGTAAAACAAGAACCACACACACCAGAACACAAACCAACCAGACAGAAATGACCCAAAGCAACCGAAAGGTAAACATCCAACATAGGTCACACCCAATAGAAGTACACTCTTTGACAGCAGAGAAAACAAGGCAGCAGTTTCTTTCTGTTCAGCTTGGGTGGAATTCAAAACCAAACAAGACTGAGAGAAACCAAGTCGGAACCAAATCATACTAAACCAACGCAATCCAAACCAAACGTGTTCAAACTCAACCATAATCAAATCATAAACACGACCCGAACCTAAACTATATTGAACAAAGGCAAACCAAACCACACCAAAGAAAGATTGTAACCTTCAATGTCAATTAAAAATAAGGAACTTTCACAAACAAAACTAAAAAAACAACCAAAACGATATAAAATCATTTAGTCAACATGGACATCTGGCATTAGGTGAAGTTTTTAATTACCTCTTTACGCCATAGGCCATATTAAGCAAATTGTCCAGCCTGTAAAGAGAAATAGGGTTCTGGGGTTAATGGTGGGCAGATGGTGGACTCACTCAATGGAACTAATGCAACCTTCCTGCTTCCCCTATCTCAAGGAGCTAAGAGACACCATACACACCTATCCATAGATGGGCCATTACACTGAGGACCCCAACCAGGCTACGTTAGTACCTTCAAACAACCACTATAGTAGCACACTAGGCTAGCCAAGTCGCCAATAGCGACCGCGCTAGCCAACATGCCAGGCTACGGCTGTGTTTTTTGGCTAGCCGGTGCTACTGGCAGTTGCTTCTGTGCCAGCGAGGCTTGCCTAGAGCTGGTGTTGCTGCAGTGTTGGGTTTGCCATGTTTCTAGACTACTAATAGCTTGTATATAGCTGCAAGGCGACAACAGCTACTTGTAAGTCTAGGATAGTCACAATGCTGAGGGCACAAGGCTAATCACAAACAATACTATGATATGACTAGCTAGTTTACCAGGGGACAGCTAGCACAACCAAACACAGCACATTGGCATATTTTAATTTACCTAGCACGAGGGATAAATGAGATCATGTTAATGCCCTCCTCGTCTTAATTGTCCTCTTGGAAAATGACAAATACAAATACACGAAGGCTTCACAGTGGTGCCATCGTTCCCTATGGATGCAGAGTTCTGTCAGTGTAATGGTTTGACATCTTTCAGGAGATGGTGAATACGTTTTTGGCGAGAGGATGATGAGAAAAGCGTGGAGTGAGGACCAGCCAAACATGGCTGGACGGTTGGTAGCTGGCTCTGTCGTAGGCCCGACTAGAAATGTAGGATGAAGGAACATGTCAGATGAAGTTATTGGTTGTGCAGTGGAGGTGGGGGGGCCGGCAATTGTATCAGGGTGGCCTTGGCTCCCCTGGCTCCCCCCTTGGCGGTGCCACTGGTTCTGAGGTGTCAGCATAGTATTTGTCATTTAAAGTGAACTGAACATAAATCTTTTCCTACTGCTGCAAATTTTCAACAACCGCAACATGCCTGCCTCTGGGATCCTGATTAATGGTCGAAAATTCACCTCAGGGCCAGTCTGTCTGTCTAGCCTGCCAGTTACCCCCTGGACGTTCACACAATACTGACAAACACTTTCCTAAGTGACTTTTCTTTGCTTTTGTGTCGAGCTCCTCAGCAAGGTGCCACAGAGCCTGTGGCGTCCACAGTGTGTGAACTGTAAAGCTAGCTGGGGCCCAGCCCGGCTGCCCTTCCCCACGCTGCCTGGGCCAGGGACGCCAGCGAGCCATATCCATCCCACGCCTCTTGGCTGTGGCCTGCCTAGCGACGCTTAGCGACGCCATGACCTTCATCTCTCAGGTGGATCAGCTTGGGTCTCATGTCCTGTTAGCTCCTACTGTCTAATGGCCGTTCCAGGCTGTTGACCAACAGCAGGACTCTTCTCCTTTCCCCTTGAAAACTCGCCTAACCCAAACACCGACAGGACTGCCTGTTCGTGCGTTCAGTGTCCTCTGTCTGTCTGCCTGTCTGTCTGTCTGTCTGCCTATCTGTCTGTCTGCTTGTCTGTCTGTCCGTTCATCCACCTGTTTGCCTGCCTGTCTGTCCGTTCATTTACCTGTCTGTCTGCCTATCCACCGTGGCATCAATAGATATAAATGTACCGACTGTAAACCTGACTCGGGATAAACAAAGCAGAAAGAAAAAGGATGACTCATTGAGACAATAATTAGTCCATGATGTGGGCTGGGGCAGAGCAGTGCTTTGTGGGTAAATGAGTCAATTGGAGAATAGGCTCAGAGGAGGCATGCTCCAGGCCAGAGGCAGGGAGACATCTGCCAGCCGGACAGGATGTGTGTGTGTCGGTGTGTGTGTGTGTCGGTGTGTGTGTGTGCCAATGTGTGTGTGTGTGTTAGAAAGCCAGAGATACACAGACAGACAGCAAGTGTGTGTGTGTGTGTGTTTTTTTGTGTGACGCAGTGAGAATATCCAAACACGTCAGCTTTTCACATCACCTCTCAAAGCCTCTCCACTCACAACGAGCCCTTTGTACTGTCTGTAAACGCCTGTTAATGGCCAACGACTTTCCTCAATCACACCTGGTTCCTGCCTTACAGATAATAAGCCTAGTTACTACCACTGTGAAGCAGACACGTTGCTGTTGGCTTGAATGCAAGGCTACTGCTTTTAATGACGTTGAGGGCCTTTTGCTGAGATGTTAAACGCTAACACAGATGCTGTAGGTGTTAAAACTGTTGCCCATTGATGAGATTAGAGACTTTTAAGAGGATAAGAGATGTTACTGGACATGAGCTCAGCTGAGGTACTTAGCTTCATGGATTAGAGAGGGGCTGAAGGAGGGTGGAGACTATCAAACATGAGCTTTCACTAGAACAGGAGAGTGTACTCTCCAAGGATCCAAACACACTGAAATTCAGGATAGGTGATGCGGATCTGGACAGTACTGCTGCAGGTGTGTGTGTGTGTGTGTGTGTGTGTGTGTGTGGTACAGGGCTCCTGTGGAGGCTGTAAGTTGGCTTGGTCTGTCACAGAAAGAGCTTTGTTTCGCTGAGTGAGAGAGAAGTGCCTCAGTATGACTCTTGTAGCGTGTTGAGCTAACCCTAGCTACACACCTTAACAACCTGGCAGACTCACTGCACATCTGCTACAACATCAACTCAACCAACAAGGAGATGGACAGTAATGCTATATCCTCACCAAGTATCATTTCTGTTTAATCAGTGAGCTGACTGGATGAGCTATATTGTTCTGTACATGGTGACAATGAAAGTGGGCGGTGGGTGAGATGGTGCATTCTGGGACATGGAGTTTGGATGAGGTGAGGGGTGATGATGACAGAACCCCACTCTCTCTTGTGACTGCTGGTTTTGAGATGGGTGGAGCTGTGAAGAACTCACTCTTTTGGGAACAAAAACAGCCAACGTTATAGCGGCCATTTTGGAGTAGTGGCCAGTGCATTTGTGATTTATGATTCACAAGATGACTTGTGCTACACAGTCAGACTTCCCTCTTATCTCTGCATCTGAGTGCGTTGGTCCTGTCAGTTATCAGTTATTTTTCTTGCAGGGTTACAGTTAAAGGATTGGTAGCATTTCAGTTGACATTGTTTACAATCTGTATTAAGTCTAAACGTCATTACTTTATCTGGCATGTAGTACATTTCACCACCTTTACTGTGAATTTAAGTATCCTATCAGAGTTCAGTTTACAAGCAGAACTGTAGAATAAAGTTGGACCAAGATACGGAAACACACACTGTACAACTACACCTCCACCCTCCCTCCACCCTCCCCTCAACACACATCCCCTCCCCCATCCCCCTCGCCCATCCCCCTCGCCCCGTCCCCCTCTCCTGCCCGGTGTCTCACCTGAACCTCTGGGCCTGATGGTGCAGGGGGCCGGGGTACCTGCGGTTGGGGGACTGGTACAGCTGGGAGAGCAGAGCCTGGCTGGTCTTCTGGCTGGGGTTGTTGGCGAACTTGACGGTGATGGGCTCTGCGGCTCCGGAGGGCTTCTGGCCGTTCAGACCCTTAATAGCCTCCTCAGCCTCTATCCTCTTATCAAAGCGGATGAAGCCCACGCCTCGGGAACCCCCTGTGGGGCCAACACATCACAAACAGGAGAGGCCCACTGTTACTTCATGTGGCTCCCGACTACACACACACCTCACAAATGACACACCTCACACATGACACACCACACACACACATGCCTTTATACCGGAGAGGGCTAACTGTTTTAACATGCAAACTGTCTTTCTCTCTTTCTCTCTAGCACGCACACACACGCAGACACACACACACAGCCTGCCACAGAGATCCCAGTCCAATCTGTAACAATGTGTTTTCTGTTCTCGGTGCTCTTGTCCTCCTCCCTCTATTTCCATCCCTCCTTTTCTCCTCTCTCCTCTCCTCTCCTCCCCTCCTCTCCTCCTCTCTCCTCCCCTCCACTCTCCTCCCCTCTCCTCCCCTCTTCTCTCCTCCCCTCTTCTTTTCTCTCCTCTTCTCCTCTATCCTCCCACACGCCCGTTCTCTCGTCTCTCTCCACGGCGCTGGCGACATTTGAGTCGTTTCCAAGGAGACGTCTTTTGACTGCCACCTGAAAGTAACATTTTGAGAGACAGAGCGCAGGTTCTGTACAGTCGGTCCTTTGTTGGTCCCAGTGAATGCACCGGCGCAGACCAGACACACACACACACACACACCACACACATGCCTGTACTTGTTTTTAATGAGGCTGACTCTGTAGCCCCAGAGGACACGCACACTGACAGCTCGCCATGTTGCTGAGAGGGCTATTTGCATAATACTGCATGTGTGTTCAAGTGTGTGTGTGTGTGTGTTTACAATGAACAAAAAGGCCTTGCTCGTTCTCAATGCCATTCCCCTCTCTCCCTCCCTCTTTCTTTCTCTCTCCCTTCACAGCGTTGCCGGGGCGATATATTATTAATGTTTCCCTCCTCTGCGGTCGCCCTGTCCTCACCAATCAGGGTTCTTTGGAAAGGCGTCTCCCTCAACCAACATTTACACACCATCTCTCCAATATCCACACCTCTCACTCATTCTAACACTCTTTTCGCTCTGTTCCCCCACTGTGTCCTATAGGCTATTCCTTCTCTCTCCTTCTCCCCACCCATGCCCTCTCTACTTCTCTCCACCCATGCCCTCTCTCCTTCTCCCCACCCATGCCCTCTCTACTTCTCTCCACCCATGCCCTCTCTCCTTCTCTCCACCCATTCCCTCTCTCCTTCTCTCCACCCATGCCCTCTCTCCTTCTCTCCACCCATGCCCTCTCTCCTTCTCTCCACCCATGCCCTCTCTCCTTCTCTCTGTTCCACTTTCTCCTTCTCTCCATCCCTCTTTCTCTACGAGGCCCTAGTCTATAGATATCTATTATGTCAACCAAACTTTTGTCATATTGTTGTATTCTGTGTTGTTGGATTGGCCGTGAACTGAACTGCGTTTATTAAAGGCAACATAACAATGTGTTTTATCAACGAGTACTCTATTTCAGTTTCAATTTGAGGACGCACACACACACTCACGCACACAGACACACACATAGTAGAAATGAGAAGAGAGCAGTTGAGCGGTACTCTTCACAACCTCTCAGCCTTGATATGTTTCATGAACCAAGTTGTCATTCTGCCTTGAGGGTTACGTGAAGGCCACACACACACAGCCTCTCCACTAACTGATGACTTGAGGAGGTGTTATTATAGACTGAGTGTGAATAGGGTAGTGGAGGCTGTGTGTGTGTGTGTGTGTGGACACCGGCCCCTGTCCTTCAGCGTGTGTGTTGGCACTTTGAGGAGGTGAGAGGGTGTCTGACCTCATTGACTGTCGCACCTTTCACTAGTTTACGCTGGCAGAAAGGGTTCATGTTCCAGTCATAACACCTGTGTGGTGTCATGTGATCAGAGACAGGACTCTCTGACTCTGCTCTGAGAGGGGGGAGTCTGTCTGTCAGTCTCCAGACAGGTGTCTGTCTGTCAGTCAGTCTCCAGACAGGTGTCTGTCTGTCTGTCTGTCACAACTTTCCTCACCGCACACGCACAAAAATAAATTCACAGTAGAGACACACAGCCATGCACTCGCACATGCTCTTATATAACGGCCTGGCTTATCTGTCCCTCACACACCTGGTGTGCTTTATTAAGAACTTCCTCAACCTCACCAGGAGGCTGAGCGGAGGTCTGTTCTGATGGAGCTAACCTCAGCACTGCTTTCCCCTCTGCTCTCTTTCTACAGCTCTTTTCTACTCTCTCTTTCCTCTCCTCCTCTCCTCTCCTCTTCTCTCCTCCTCTTCTCTCCTCCTCCCCTTTTCTCTCCTCCTCGGACACAAACTCAGTCACCGTTGGTGTAAAAGGCAAGCAGCCCTCTGGGAAATCTGGAGAGATTTGAGAACTGGCTGGCTGATGAAAGTTGCCTCTCCAAACCTCGCAAGTATGTGCTCTCACACACACATACACACACACACCAAATATGATTTTTTTTTTCCTCTTGTCCTCTGATAAATGACTGCCAACTGTATGGAGCGTGTAGGGTTCCACATTAAACAAATTAGATTAAAGAGAAGAAAAAAAACCCTCTCTCTCCTCCAACTTGCTAATCTGTGTGTGTGTGTGTGTGTGTGTGAGAGACGTCCTTGTTTAGTGTGAGGCTGGTATGTGTGTGTGTGTGTGGACACAGATGGTATTTGAAAAGGAAACAGGACACACAGGCCTTTGAAGCCCATTGGAGCTCTGTGCTCTGCTAAAACCATCTGTCCGCTTGTCTTTCTGTGTGTGTGTGAGCGCGTCCCCCTGTATGTTTTCCACATCTAACCTCCAATGAAATAGTTTTCTCTGGACTCCAGGGAACAGTCGTTTTCACTTTAGAGGGAGAACTTGTGAAAGCATGTGGCAGACAGTGCTGGTCAGTGGTGTTGGTTCCTATTGATCAGAGAGGTGTTGACCTGCTCTGAAGACCTGGCTATGGATCGCAGCCTAGCGCTGGTATGATGACCTCTGACCTCCTGTGTTGAGCTGACCAAGCAGGTCTGGAGGGTGGAGACACTAGGGGAGGCAGAGATGCTGCGTTGGTGGAAGGGCTCAGCACGTGACCAGGCTGTTCCACAAGGACACATAACTCTAGTAGTCTAACACGAGGCAGACCAGGCCTTCTCCCCCTTCATCTGTCTCTGTGTGGGTCTTCATCCCCTCCCCCTTTTCACAATTCTCCCTCCTGCCCTCCCTCCTTCTCTCTTCCTCTCTCTCCCTCTTCCTCTCTGACTCTCCCCCTCTCTCTCCCTCTGACTCTCTCTCTGACCCCCTCTGACTCTCTCTCTCTCTCTCTCCCTCTCTGACTCTCTCTGACTCCTGTGTGAGTCAGGTGGGAGTGTGATCCTGTGCTCCTCTTCTTCCATGGCAGCAGAGAGCGAGGTAACCCCCACCTCCCCTGATCCCCTGCTCGCCAGCTCCAGCTCAAATCTGCATCGTTTCTTAATCACCAGCAACTTAAATTAATTAGTCATTAAAATTCCTCTAGCGGATCCCCAACCCTCGCAGGGGTGGGGAGAGGGTGGCGTGTGTGTGTGTGCACACCAGGGGATTTGACGTGTGTGTCTGTGTGTGTCACAGAAAGAGAGATTACAGTAGACCCACTGAATGAGTGTGAGGGAGAGGGTGTGTGTGTGAGAGAGGGTGTGTGTGAGGGAGAGGGTGTGTGTGTGAGAGAGGGTGTGTGTGAGGGAGAGGGTGTGTGTGTGAGGGAGGGTGTGTGTGTGAGAGAGGGTGTGTGTGGGAGAGGGTGTGTGTGATAAGCGTGCCTGACCTGAGGTGTGTGATACCATCTGAAATCATTTCAAAACCAGAATCCTTCCCTGACTGAACAGCGAGGGAACCTCTGACTCATCTGAGCAGTGGAGAAGCAGTGTTGCCATGTTACTGTTGCCATGTGATTGTTGTACTGTCATGGTTGTGTTGTGATGCTGGTGTCTGTAGCTGAGAAAGGAGCCAGATAGATAAGCAGACCTGCTCTCTCTCTCTGCCCCATGGATGCCCGTGACTTGGTCTACCAGGATGTGTGAGTGTGTGTGTGTATGTGTGTGTGTGTGTGTGGAAGAGCTGCCCCATGGATACCTGTGACCTGGTCCACCAGGATGCGTGAGGTGATGATGCGGCCGTACTGAGAGAACAGCTGCTCCAGCTCCTTCTGGGTCATGGTCTTGGGCAGGCCGCTCACGTACAGGTTAGCGTCCCGGATGGAGGCAGAGCTGGGCCTTGCATAGGACACCTGGGAGGGGAGGGGGGAGGGAGGGAGGGAGGGGGGGAGGGAGGGGGGGAGAGGGGTTGATTTGAGATTCCGACAGTTGAATGTAATTTTATAAAAGGAAGAAGAGAGAGAAGGAGAGACTGGTTCAGTCAGGAGGTAGTGGAGGAGGTTCCTCCTCCTCTCTCTCTTCCTCTTTCCCTCCTTTCTCTCTCCCTCTTCCTCTCTCCCTCCTCCTCTCTCCCTCCTCTCTCTCTTCCTCTCTCCCTCCTCTCCCTCTTCCTCTCTCCTGCCTCCTCTCGCCCTCCTCCTCCTCTCTCTCCCTCCTCCTCCTCTCTCCCTCCTCTCTCCCTCCTCATCCTCCTCTCTCCCTCCTCTCTCCTCCTCCTCCTCTTTCCCTCCTCTCTCTCTCCCTCCTCTCTCTCTCCCTCCTCTTCCTCCTCTTTCCCTCCTCTCTCCCGCCTCCTCTCTCCCTCCTCCTCCTCCTCTCGCCCTCCTCCTTCTCCTCTTTCCCTCCTCTCTCCTTCCTCCTCTCTCCCTCCTCTCTCTCTCCCTCCTCTCTCCCTCTCTTTCTCTCCTTGTCAGCCTGCTCCAGATGTCTCATCCATCAACACCTCTAGCAGCAGTGAGACGTGTTTGTGTGAAAGTGAGGAGGGAGTGGAAGAGCCGGAGTGTGTGAATGTGTGTGAGTCAGAAGAATATGTGTGGAGGTTGTGTGTGTGTGTGTGTGTCACTCTCTGCACGTCTCCTAGCTCCTCTCTCCTCCAGGCTCCTCCCCCATCACACCTCCACAGGAAGTCATCACCACAGGAAGTCATCTCCACAGCAGCTGGGAAACTTGGAGGTGTCATGGAGGAAGTAACCACACTACCCCAGAAAAAGACTCCAGATAGACAGCGCTGTGTGTGTGTGTGTACGTGTGTGTGTGTGTGCGTGTACAACACATTGAAGGAGTCCCCGAGGGTGTACCTGTGTTAGGACCATAGGAAGCAAAGTGCTAACTAACCTTGAGAAACCATCTGTGTCAGTGTTAGTTATTACACATTACAAAGAGAGGAGAGAGGGGGGGCTGGGAGGGGGCTGGGGGGGGGGGGCAGTGTGGAGGCAGTGTGGAGGCAGTGCGGGGGCAGTTAGAGGCAGTGTGGAGGCAGTGCGGAGGCAGTGCGGAGGAGGCAGTGTGGGGGCAGTGTGGGGGCAGTGTGCAGGCAGTGTGGAGGCAGTGCGGGGGCAGTGCGAAGGCAGTTAGAGGCAGTGCGGAGGCAGTGCGGAGGAGGCAGTGTGGGGGCAGTGTGGGGGCAGTGCGGGGGCAGTGCGAAGGCAGTTAGAGGCAGTGTGGGGGCAGTGCGGAGGGGCAGGTTGTTCTGTATGGGCTGAGGGAGATTGTTCTCCTATCTCTGACAGGCAGGGAAGCTCTGATGCTGCTACGCACGGCTGGGCAGGCTGGACAGACGGACTGGGCTGAAGAAAGGAGAACGGTGTGTGTGTGTGTGTGTGTGTGTGTGGGGGAAGCATGTCCAGGCTGGTGGGCCTGTTGTGTGGACTGTGTGTGTTACTGCATGATAGACATGGACGGCTGCTTTCACTTTGTTACCCAGGGAGGGAAGAGGCTGGGCTAGGGTGTGTGTGTGTGTGTGTGTGTGCGTGTGGCTCTAAATAGACTTTAGCTTTTGAGATAGGAAGCGAAGGAGGGGTTTGGTGAGTGCAGTGTGTGTGTGAGAGAGAGAGAGAGAGAGAGAGAGAGAGAGAGAGAGAGAGAGAGAGAGAGAGAGAGAGAGAGAGAGAGAGAGAGGGGGGGGGGGGGGGGGGGGGGGGGGGGAGAGGGAGAGACTGGGAGGATGCTACAGCTTCTGACAGCGTCGTCTAGAAACTGTGCAGTAGGCTGTTTCCTGTGACCCTCTGTAGTCTGGCCATGGCACGCTACCCGCTGAAGACACGTGTGTGTGTGTGCGTGCATGTGTGTGTGTGAACCGGGGAGCAGGCATGACCCTTTACTGCCTGATCTGAATATACATTTGAAAGATAGATAGGAAAAAAGTGAAGAAGATGAAAAAACACACACACACCCTCTGACTCATCCTGTCCTCTGACCACTCCAAGAGTGAGACCAGCGCTGGAGTAACACACACACACACACACACACACCCTCTGACTCATCCTGTCCTCTGACCTCTCCAAGAGTAAGACCAGCGCTGGAGTAACACACACACACACCCCTCTGGTTCTGCCTCCCCCTCTTCACCTACATCAAAGAGCCCAGGCAGTTCTGTCTTGAGACCAACCCAGATATGGCTGACTCATCTCCGGGGGGTTTCCTTCCTAACACCCCCCCCCCCTCCCCCCTCGGACTGGGGGAGATTCTGTATGGGATTCCCCTGTTCAGATCGCTTGCGTAATCCCATCAGATTATATTACAGTTATGTTAGCAAGAGGCCAGGGATTATGCCAGAATAGCAGATTACAGTTTGATTTAAAAACGCAAAGCAGCGCTGATAAGTGACAAGTCCTGTTTCCCAGGGTCTTTCCTGGCGTGTTCTCACCAGTATTCTGGAGTTTCTTGTTACGATCTCCCCAAGGACATGCAGGCTGCATACTTAATATGGTGTACTCATTCTTCATGGCTACTTTGACACGATTTGCGTTGGTAAATGTTCTGTAAATCTGAATATTAATTGAATCCTCTATTTAACTTTGAACAACGCGTGGTGAAGGTTTTAGTCCCTCCCTTCCCTGAGAAAGTCTTTAAAGTTTCACCTTTACATTCTGACATTTAAAGGTGGATTTGCATATCAGCTGTCCCTCCGGCTTCTAAAACGTCTCAGGCTTTGATTCTGATTGGCCTTTAATCCCTCCCTCCCTCTCCCCTTCAGTCTGTGAAACAAAGTCAACTATATCCCAAAGCATTTTCAAGCCCCTTTACAGACATCACATGACATCAGACATCACATGACATCAGACATCACATGACATCAGACATGACATCAGACATCACATGACATCAGACATCACATGACATCAGACATCACATGACATCAGACATCACATGACATCAGACATGACATCAGACATCACATGACATCAGACATCACATGACATCAGACATCACATGACATCAGACATGACATGACATCAGACATGACATCAGACATCACATGTCTGTAAAGTGACTTCTCTCTGCTGTGTTCTAACTAACGAACACAGAGTTGATGTGGTGTGGTTCCGGAGGGAAGCCAGCAGTGAACGACAGGAAACAGAGGAAGTCTGTCTCACCTTGATGGTCTTAGTCTGCAAACGGAGACCATTGAGTGTGTTGATGGCTTTCTCTGCGTCCTTGGGGTCGATGTAGTTGACGAAGCCGTAACCCAGGCTCTGTCCTGGAACAGAGAGAGGAGAAGACGTCAGCAGAGGAGGAGAGGAGCTCGGTCCTGGAACAGAGAGAGGAGAAGGACAGGTCTGGTCTCTTTTTCAAACCCAGCAGAGATATTTTACATCCGGTATGTGTACGTTTTCCAGACAACCACAAATATTATTCCTACAGCTATGAGGGGGGGGGGGGGGGCATTCAGAAGAAGAGAGAAAAAACACCAGATTGTTTTTGACAGTAAACAAGTGTTGGCAGCCATTTTGGACTTTCTCCTCAGGCGGAGGTCTTGGAGACTTATTACACACACACACACACACACACACTGCCAGCCGGGGTAGCTGCAGGGGAGCTACACAAACTCCCCCCTGCTTACCCCCCTTCCCTTCCCCAGCCCTTTAAGGAGGAACAGCTCCTCTGCTCCTCCTTAACCAGAACAGGCAGCAGCGGATCCACTGTGGAACGTCACAAAGTGCATCGCTTAATATGGCGCAATGGGGCTTTTTCTGCATCCCAGACTAAAGCTACTCCACTATCCAGTCCTCTCTTCTCCCTCCTCCCTGTCTCCTCCTGTTGTCTCTCTCTTCTCCCTCCTTCCTCCCTCCTCCTGTTGTCTCTCTCTTCTCCTCCCTCCTTCCTGTCTCCTCCTGTTGTCTCTCTCTTCTCCCCCCTCCTTCCTCCCCCCTACTGTTGTCTCTCTCTTCTCCTCCCTGTCTCCTCCTGTTGTCTCTCTCTTCTCCTCCCTCCTCCCTCCTCCCTGTCTCCTCCTGTTGTCTCTCTCTTCTCCTCCCTCCTTCCTCCCTCCTCCTGTTGTGTCTCTCTTCTCCTCCCTCCTCCCTGTCTCCTCCTGTTGTCTCTCTTTTGTGTGGACTGGCATGTGGTATCTAAGCTGCTAAACCAACGGCTGACATATTTTCTGTCTGTGCGCCGTGAGGACCAGAGATCACATCGATTCACACAGCATGGCAGGTTTGCAGGTGTGTGTGTGGCCAGGGAGGCAGGGGGAGAAGCAGTGGGTGTTTCGTAGTGGTGTGTTCGTGTGTGTGTAGCGGGGAGTAAAGCAGCTGCAGCAACTCTACAGGGGCTCCAGAGGGGGGCTCCAGAGGGGGGCTCCAGAGGGGGCTCTAGGGGGGCTCCAGGGGGGCTCCTGCCCACCAGCTCCAGAGCTGCTCACAGCAGGGCAGCTCTGTCTGGCTGCTGCCCAGAGACACCAACGCAATGTAGCCTTCACACACACACACACACACTCACACGCGCCAGAGAGACACTTTGTGGGCCAACACATGCAGGCGTTGGGCACACAGGCTGGACTCGTCCTGTCATAACACCACCACATCGTCATAACAACACCACATCGTCATAACAACAGCTCTCTGAGCTTCAACACAACCCAGCAGGATCAACCAGCATGCTGCCAGCCTGCAGCGCACACACACACACACACACACACAGACACTGACAGGCCCAGCACAGCGAAGCACTTTACTGCTTGTCCTCGGTTTTGCATAGTTCAACACAGAACTACCCGACCACTCAGCGCATCTTAGGACAAGTGAAGGCAGAACCTCTAACAGTCCAGCATGAAAGAAGTGGTTTCTGTCTGTTTCTACAGCAACACAGCTAAGCCCTGTATGCCCAGCCACACCCTGATGGAGACATTCCCTGACACCCCAACTCATCCCCTCCGACTCACTTGGTGCTTGAGATGTCTAGATGCTTGAAGAGAAGCAGTGTTTTGCTGTCAGGAACGCTTGTTTCCTTAATGTTTCATGGTGTGTGTGACTGTGTAAATCACTGCAGTCCACACCAGGCCTGGTGAGAACATCACCAGTACTTTACTCTGAGCATCGTCCTAACAGTCAGTTAACAGCTAAGTGTCTTGTGAGTAACTAGAAATGCTTAGGTGGAATTATAACACTTTATATTCTTCATCTTAAGTACGCAATGATACCAGTAGTAACAGCATGGTCATTCTTAAATTAATCACGAAATAACAAGGAGTATATGATAGTATGTGGTTTCGTCGTCTCCAGAATCCAAGTTGATCCAAGTTTTTCTGGTAAGTTTTCCCTGACAAACATCTCTAAATGTTATCACCGTCTCACGCGCAACACATCGATAGAAACACGTGATGGAAACACCGCTAATGGTGCAGCAAACGGAATATTAACCCACTGCCAATTAATTACCCTAATGGATACAGTAATTTACGGACTATAATTGTCGATTGAAACCCGCTAACCTAAATGATGCATCGCTTCTTGTAATGAACTTTTAACGAGGCTAGTTCCTCACCCCAGTAGACGAACCCCTTCCTCGAAATCTGGAGGCGTCTGAATGACGACAGCGACGGAGGGAGGTGATGGAGATGTTGTAGCTGCCAACCGGAGTTGATCCATCGTTACATGGATCAACGATGTGGTTAAAAACACGTAAAAAGCGCATGTTTTTGGTGTTGACGTGTTTAGATAAACAAGATGTTTATTGTCTGCTCTGTTGAATTGATTGTCCATTTGGGACATGTGCTTTTCAGCGTGCGAGCGAAGCGGCTGTTATACAGTCATAGTCTGAATCGAACGTAATCTTGAGAGGGAAAAGGGTAGAGAGCGCTTCTGTGTGGCAAAATGAGAGCTATTTGAGACGTGGCTCCCCGCTCCGGCGACTGGCGGTTGAGCAGCGCGATGACTAAGCCTTTATTTGTTTCCTCGGGAGCAGCGGGTTGCCTAACGTGTGAGATGAGAAAATGAGTGTGTTTACAGCAGGTGGTCTGACTGCTGCATTACAATGCGGTGGCTTAGAGCGTCGACACGACTGAGATCTCTTTCTACTGTTCTCTTCTCTACTCTTCTTTTGTCTCTCTCCTCTAATCTGTTCTCCTCTGCTGATCTCTCTCTCATCTCCTCTCTCTTCCTCTCCTCTCCTCCTCTCTCTCTCCTCTCATCTGCTGATATCTCTCTCCCGCTGACCCTAACCCCCTTGAGAGCACCACTCCCCTGCTAGAGAAACCAGCTCTGGTCAGCCACACACACACACACACACACACACACACACACACACACACACACACACACTGCCACGTTTCACAAAGAAAGAAGACAACAGCCTTCCGTCGTCAACTCCCAGATCCCAGCACTGAGGCACTGGTGGAGTCCAACACTGCCACCAAATTAAATCACAACACATGGCTGGCTCGTGCCCACATTCCGTGTGACTAAATTACTGTAACACTGTAACACCCTTTTACACAGCCTTACACACACACACACACACACACACAGACATAATTTCTCCACCCACTCAGATGTCTTCCTCTGGGGTTGCCAAGGCAGCAGCAACTGTGACAGTCAGTAGTCGTTCCTCGGTCCGCCCCCGCCCCCCCCTTCCCCCACGCCGCTGCCTCAGGCCAGTTGGACGCCTGGGTGAAGCATGTGGGCTGTGAAGCCTTGGAGGCAGGGGGTGGTGTGTGTGTTTGCGTGCGTGACAGACAGACCAAGGATCTCCCGTGAATCTGGGACACCCTGCCTACGTCACGGCTGACAGCAGTCCGCTGCTAGGAGCATCCTAACGGGAGCTGCCCCCCCTCGGCAGGCCCCCAGCCCCCAGGCAGGTCCGGGTGAAGGACCCACACAGGGGACCGTGACAGCCTCCCCAGCCCAGGAACGGTGCACTCAGAGCAGGGGAGAGAGAGACAGACCCCAGCCTGCCCTCAGGCAGCACCATATCTGGAGTCGGCGCGGAAGAGCTTGTGTGACTGTCCTGTCCCATGCGAGGGGCACTCAGAAAGGGGTGGAGGGGGTGGGGTGATGGAGGGGGTGGGGTGATGGAGGGGGTGGGGTGATGGAGGGGGTGGGGTGATGGAGGGGGTGGGGTGATGGAGGGGGTGGGGTGATGGAGGGGGTGGGGTGATGGAGGGGGTGGGGTGATGGAGGGGGTGGGGTGATGGAGGGGGTGGGGTGATGGAGGGGGTGGGGTGATGGAGGGGGTGGGGTGGGGTGATGGAGGGGGTGGGGTGATGGAGGGGGTGGGGTGGGGTGATGGAGGGGGTGGGGTGATGGAGGGGGTGGGGTGTGATGGAGGGGGTGGGGTGATGGCTGGGGTGGGGTGTGAAGGTGGGGGTGGGGTGTGAAGGTGGGGGAGAGACGGACCGTTTTTTAAGGCTCAGAAGTCTGAAATGTTAATGGCGTCTTCTGCTGTCGTTGGCAGTTCTGGAGGACGCGTTTCTGTGTTGTGTCCAGACCGGGTTCATCTCAGCACCTGTCAGGTACGCTCACTGTCTCCCCCCCCCTCCCCCCCCACCCTCTCCCTCTCCTCCCACCAGCAGACAGACAGGCTGTCTGTATGAGTCAGTGCACAGTCTTTATGGAGCAGAGAATTGAGGAGAGAATGTTGAGAGGTGATTGTCTCCTTACGTAAAGCCTACTCTTTATCAAGATACCAGCATCACAGATGCAATCAATTCTCGTTGGCGCATGAAAAGTCATTTATTTTCTGCCATGTCATTATGAAAACAAATGCGTTCATTCTCAGGCAGAAATGCACCCGCTGCAGAAACAGGATCTAGAAAAATGGCCAACTGACAAAGATCCAATTCCTGGCTTGTCGGCATCCAATCAGTCATCTTCATTTCTGGTGTGTGTATTTGTCGATGGCCAAAGGACTAACACGTCCCTAATGTATTCCATTAAAAGTTTGCATTCAATATGTAGCCAGGACTGGCCGACGGCTCTGTTTATTTATGTGTTAAGAAAAAGAGGGAGAGAGGAAAGGAGAATAAACTGAGAGCTGGAGAGTGAGAGTCAGAGATGGAGAGAGATAGGAGAGAGAGGAGTGAGAGAGATAAAGAGATGGGGAGAGATAGAAGGAGAGAGAGGAGTGAGAGAGATTAAGAGATGGAGAGAGATAGAAGGAGAGAGAGGAGTGAGAGAGATAAAGAGATGGGGAGAGATAGAAGGAGAGAGAGGAGTGAGAGAGATTAAGAGATGGAGAGAGATAGAAGGAGAGAGAGGAGTGAGAGAGATAAAGAGATGGGGAGCGATAGAAGGAGAGAGAGGAGTGAGAGAGATAAAGAGATGGGGAGAGATAGAAGGAGAGAGAGGAGTGAGAGAGATAAAGAGATGGGAAGCGAGAACGAGGATCAGCCTGTTCTGTTCCGGCTGGAGATGAGGAGTTGGATGCCTGTTTTTTTGGTGCGTCTGTTTTCTGTCTTTTGAATGCGGATTTTCAGCTTCAACAGACGTCTTTCAAAAGACAAACACGGCTCTCTGTCGGCATGGCCATCTGTGCTGCTCTTCTCCTCAAAGGAATCTTGTCCTTGAGTCTTCCACACTTCAGACAAGCTAGCTCTCCACATCAAGGTAGCTAGCTGGATGACCCCATCACACAGCCTCATCAGACCAGTACAGAGCTGTAGAAATACACACAAACTCCACATCTTTTTTCCTCCGACATTCATCTCTTGACTGTCTCGAGACCCTCTGGTTATCCGAGGCATTGGTGCCGATGATGTGCGTGTGTGTAAGTGTGTGTGTGTGAGAGCGTAGGACAGGGATGGTGTGTGTGTGTGGCTCCTCCGGGCCGGCAGACGAGCCCTCAGCTCCCTGGTGGCCTTCAGAACCCATCAGACAGGACAGGAACCAGACACCTGCCTGTACCAGCACTACCAGACACCTGCCTGTACCAGCACTCCGGTGTTCTCACCTTGTCAACACACACACACACAACACACACACACACACATGCTCTCACACACGCACACACACACACACACACACACTCCATTGGAAACTGGAGTGTTCAGTTCTAAACAGGAATGAAAGTTGGGTGCTCCATGCAGCGGGACATTGTTTGAAGACGTTCAGCTGTTTCTCCAAACGACAGGTCAGCCCATCACGTTCATCTCAGCCAGACTACACTGACTCCTACTACAAGAAGTGGACGAGGGGGAGAAATAAAGTGAGAAAGAAGAGCCGGTGAGACAGAGCGAGGGAGAGAGAGAGACACACACACAGACAGAGACGGACAGAGAGAGACAGAGAGAGAGACAGAGATGGAGAGAGGAAGAGAGACAGAGATGGAGAGAGAGAGAGAGAGTGCAGATGTGCCCTTATCTCCAGAAATAGATATCCAATACCTCCCTCCCTCTAAACCTTTCTCCCATGTTTATCATTTTCCTCCCTCGATCTTTCCTCCACAGCCCTCTGGTGTGGCACACACAGAGACACCGTCTCTGCTCTGGGAATCCGGAAGTTGGAAGGAGGAAATGGTACCCAGGGCACCACACACAGGAGCACAGCAGGGGGGGGGGGGAGGAGGGGCTGGGTGTTTATGACATCATCAGAAAGGGCCAAGCACTTAAGAGTTTTTTTTCTCTCTCCCTCGTTTGTCCCTTTCTATTTCTGTTTACTCTCTCTGTCTCCGTCTCTTTCTCTCTCTGTACTCTTTACTGGTTGACGTCTGGTTGAAAATGACGTGAATGTTAGAGGGGGGGGGACTGGAGAGTGTAGTCAAGGTCTTAGTTAGGTATACACACCCCCATTATCAGCCTCACTGCCACACTGCTAGGGCCCAGCATAGGTCCTGCTAGGGCCCAGCATAGGTCCTGCTAGGGCCCAGCATAGGTCCTGCTAGGGCCCAGCATAGGTCCTGCTAGGGCCCAGCATAGGTCCTGCTAGGGCCCAGCATAGGTCCTGCTAGGGCCCAGCATAGCAGAGGAGGGCCACTCAAAGAATAGAGCTTTTTCTGCCTGTCTGTCTGAATGCCTGTCTGTCAGCCTGTCTGCCTGTCTGTCTGTCAGCCTGTCTGCCTGTCTGTCTGTCAGCCTGTCTGCCTGTCTGTCTGTCAGCCTGTCTGTCTGTCAGCCTGTCTGCCTGTCTGTCTGTCAGCCTGTCTGACTGAGGCAGACCGGTGGCCCAGCCCCTCAGCCTCTCAGCCTCCAGCCCGTGGGGCCAGCCTCATCCCCCTCTCTGCTGGTAAGAGGTACAGGGGCTCCTCTTCACCCTGGGCCTCTTTAATGAGATTACAGAGAGGAGTGTCACTAAGTAGGATCTAAAATGAAAGCCATTATGTGGCATTATAGCAGAGCTGGTCTGCTTCACACACACACACACACACACACACACACACACACCTCCTGTCCACCCACACAGACCTGGGTCCTGGATTAGAGAGCTGATTAGCAGGAGAAGTGCTACTTAATAGGAACACCTCTGTGAACATGCACACACACACACACAGGTGCACACACACACACAGGTGTACACACACAACAAAACCTCTGTAAGTGCCAGGCAGTGAAACTCAACCGGAGCCAGTCCATGATGACACACAGGACTGTCAACACTGACACAACACTGACACACACAGAGAGAGAGACAGAGACAGACTCGTTGGTTGATTTCCCCCACCCCGTACTTAGACCATGTCTTCCCCTCCTCCCTCATCCCCCCCTTCCTCTCCCCTCCTCCCTCTCCCCTCCTCCCCCCTCTTCCGTACCTGTGATCTTGTCGCGGACAAGCTTGCAGGACTCGATCTCCCCGATGCTGCCAAACAGGCTCCGGAACTCCTCTTGGGTCATGTTCTGGGGCAGGTAGTTGACGATGAGGTTGGTCTTGCTGTCGTCTGTGGCGCCCCCTGTCTGCATGGGGGAGGGACAGCCTCGGCTGTTGGAGGAGGGCCCGTTGGCGCTGTTGG
>NW_025813915.1:0-65802 GCF_021917145.1 Hypomesus transpacificus
CGGGGAGGGAAGCGAGGGGTTGGGAGTTATTGCATCTCCGTAAACCGGGGACGTGATGGCACATCAAACCAGACAGGAAATAGCTTTCTGTCATCCACTTCCTGTTGCTGTGTCGGTCCAGACACAGAGGCAGGAGAGGCCGGGGTAGTGCACGAGGAGTCAGATGAACTTCGCCAGAAAACAACTGAGGCCTGGAACCTCGGACCCCCCCCTGACACAACCGGTGGTGAGACCCAGGTCACCACGGTGCCGGGCCCTCAACCCCCCCCTTCTCCCACCGCCAGCTGCACCCCCCACCATCCCCTTACCCACCACCAGTTAGTAAACTAACCACAATGCACATAAACTCCCTTAGTTTTAACAATGTAAAACAAATACATGAATATATTGTGTATGTATAGCATAGCATATTGGCTACATTGGACAAGATATGTCAAGTATTCCCTTGTGTGAAACAGTGCAGCGACAGCCTTGGTGGCCATCACATAGAGCCAGCCAGAGGGCCTGCAGTACATGGCTCATGGCTCAATGTCCCCTGTGGTGTTCTGAGGGCTATGGCTGGTGACATACAATGGCTGGTGACATCGAATTGAGCGTCCCAACACAAACACACACACACACACACACACACAACCACCCTCTGGGCCTGAGAGGGGTGGTTCAACACACCTGCTTTCTCTGCCGTAGCCTATACAAACATACACACACACACACACAGGCCTACATCGAACCGGGAGACCCAAAGAATATATGTCTTCCCCTCAGATTAAAACCAAATGATGTGTCTCCAGTTTAAGCATCATTAGTTGATCCTTCTCAGGGGGGGTCAGTGTCAATACTCCGAGCATCCTCCCCGTTAACAGATGTCCTCTGTTGTCCAACGCTCCCCACTTTAGGCTTCACGCACCGGCGGACACAGATGCAAGTAGCTATGGCAACGCCGTTCGTCTCCAGATCGCACAGGAAACACGCTCCCCCAATCAAACCTAATTATAACATATTGCTTTCCTTGTCCGACAATAAAGGGAGCGGGGCGCGGGGAGGCGTCGGGCGAGATTTAATGTAATTATTGGGACACTTCGTTTGCTGTCGAGCGCGAGGAGAGTGAGACGCACCGTGATGGACGCGCCATGTCAAAATGCCTATTGATGAAGCGCCAAAACCCAATTTGCAGTCATAAGGCAACTACCTTCCAATTAGGTTAGAGCTGGTGCATTCCTCAAGCCCAGCAACTCCAATCCTTCTCTCTTCTCTGAACAGCCACGCCATTGCCCGTGGCAGGCAGGTACCAAATGGGCCGCTGGCCGCGCGCACACGCTAATGTTTTTATTGATTTGCTTAGCATACGACCGATTCTACTCACATCCTCCCACACTGCTGGCCTTTGTGATCACGGGGTGACCTGTCCCACATGAAAATGACGGTATTGAAATATGTTAAATGTGTTGCGCCTTTTCCTACAGAAAATATCTCACCTATTGATAGATCTTTCAAGGGGTTGCCAGATTGGTGATATTAAATCCCCCTCAACCGCCCCCGACACCCCAAACTTAATGAGTTCTATCTCTAAAACCTATCCCATCTCTCACCCAATCAATTCTATGAGCAGAGTGATATATTACTAGTGGTGTATACCAAGTAATGGAAAAATGAAGAAAACATATTCTCCAGCGTTGGTATAAAACAAAATTATAAGTACAAAGTGCCTTAGACTGCCTAAAATTGCGCGTTTCTATAGAAAATTGTTCCATGAAGGCTAGGCGACTAGAACACAAGCCCCTTGAGCATTCTGTGTGGAAAACAGAGTCTATCCACCACAACCACAAAGTGATTTTGTTTTCTTGAAGTCTGAGTAGCCTACCTCCTGTCTGTCTGATCGCTGTCTTGTGTCTAAAAAATGAATCCACGCCTGCTCTCTCCTGACACCTGTGGGAACCATGTGGAGATTCTTCTGGAGGGCCATCACTCAGTACCTTGCATGTACAGCTTCTAACCTTAGCCCAGGTCTGCTACACACTCCAGTCCATAACAAGATACAATCTGTTTCAATCCATCTCTGAATAGGATTACTGCAGAACAACCAATTACCTCAGTGAACATGTAAGATCATGATTCACTCTTCTCTGTTCAACCAACATTAAAAAGAAAAGGAATGGTTCCCCCCCCCCCCCCCCCCCCCCCAGAATGGTGTTGGCAACAACGATAAGAATTGCATGTGTGTGTGTGTGTGTGTGTGTATGTGTGTGTAGAGGAATTCTTTCTTTTCTGTTTTGGTGTGCATTTGTTTGTGTGTGAGAGAAGGAGAAGAAGAGAGGAGGAGAGAGAGGGGATGGACAGGAGAGGGGAGGGGGGGGAGAGGAGAGGAGAGGGGAGGGGAGGGGAGGGGAGGGGAGGGGAGAGGTGAGGAGAGGAGAGGAGAGGAGAGGAGAGGAGAGGAGAGGAGAGGAGAGGAGAGGAGAGGAGAGGAGAGGAGAGGAGAGGAGAGGAAAGGAGGGGAGGGGAGGGGAGAGCAGGGGTACTACCATCTGAATACACAGCAGGGATCGGAGCCCCTTATTTCCAGACAATGTCAATAGCTCAAGGGCAAAATCATTTGTCACCTGGGTGAAATGGTTCTAAATGTATACATTTATTATTGTCGCTCTTTAATTGATCGCAGGGGCTCCAAGAGAAATACCAAGGGCCTGTAATACGGGACTATCTCATTTACAAATCACTCTCCTCACAGCTTCAAGGGCATCTGAGACTTCTGGAGGGACGGGAGAAATATCAATTCCAGAGCCCATCGTTGTCAACATAGCCATGAATCTCTTTACCCAGTGACAAACAGGATGCTGTCAGCAGAATGATGTTGTACATACACCAGTTACAAATGAGACAAAATATGATGCCATGTGTTTAATAAATCTATACCTCAAATACTATGGTCGTACGTATGTCTTTGTTTCCAGTGAAACACTCCACAGAGATTGTATCTGCTATAGCGTGTGATGTAAGGCTGGTGGTGTCCTGAGTCATTACTACAAACTACTGTCCACTGCACAGGACATACACACACACACAATCATTACTAATATTCCATGAAGAAGATTTAACATGTTTACCATCAATGACGGCCCTATGCTGGACCAGTCACCAATCATGTGACCATTAGTTTCTCTCTCTAGTTCTGGCTCTCTCTGTCTCTCTCTCTGTCGGTCGGTCCCTCTACCCTCCCTAACTTTCTTTCTTTCTCTCTCTCTCTCTCTCTCTCTCTCTCTCTCTCTCTCTCTCTCTCTCTCTCTCTCTCTCTCTCTCTCTCTCTCTCTCTCTCTCTCTCTCTCTCTCTCTCTCTCTCTCTTTCTCTCTCTCTCTCTCTCTCTCTCCCTCTCTCTCTCTCTCTCTCTCTCTCTCTCTCTCTCCCTCTCCCCAGTTCTCACCATCACTCAGGGGACTTCCTGTCCTGCAGAAGGGCTCCATTGTATGAGGGTTCCATCAATCTGCCCAGCGCTCGAGGGGTTAACAGCTCTAATTTAATACCGGCAGACATCTGCAGGCCTCGCCTGTTATTATATATCTCTGCATAGGAAGCTATCAATCCCAAAAGGACCCCCCGCCTTCCTTACACCCCACACACCATACACACATACACTTGCACACACACGCTTAATGCACCCACACAAACACAGAGACACAAATACACATGCAGATACACATGCACACATGCACATACTATACACACACACACACAGTATCCTCCCTGGGACCACCCAGGTATAGGGGAGTAATTACTCCAAACAACTTTGTGTTCCATCTTCAGGCCCCGCCTTCCTTTAGCTGAGTGGGCTATCATTACTGAAGCCTGACCAATCACAGTGAGCCTCTCACATGGCAACCTCCACACAGCCTTTCATTCACACGATGGTTTTCTATTGGCTGACTCTTCCAAGAATGCATCTGCCCACCTATGGTATTCATCAAACAAGCTGTCAGTCAAGGAATCCTTTCCATGGTCTGGTTGGGTTCTTCAACCAATCATTCAAGAAGGTTGAGTTCTTCTCAGAGTAAAACAATATACTTTATCTCGGTCAAAGTGCCTGGCTACTCTGTGGTTCTATGTTGGATATCTTGTTGAATAAACTTTAGGTCCTTCTGAAATTGAAACCAAAAACAAAACAACATTAGAACACAATAAAACAAACAAGTATGTTATTACCATGAGACATTTTATAGATATAAACTAGAATCAGACTTCCATCTGTTGACACAAGCCATCACTCCGGTGTCTCCGTGTAGTAATATTATGCTGGACATCTTCAGAAAACATACAAATACATAGAACACATGGTGAATTCATAACTGTATCACTGAGCCGCACCATCACGTTCAACTCGTATGGCGCTTCTCTTCAGTCTGAAACATGGCTGGGCCTGGGGCAGCCCTGAGACAAGCCACCTGTGGAGGCGCTTGTCCCTCGCGGAGGACAGAGGGAGCAGTGAGAGGAAGCGAAACGTGACGGAGGGAGCCGAGAGGAGCCATGTTCACCGGGGAGAGAGGAAGGAGGGAGGAAGAGGCCGGCGTGGTTCTATCTGCACAGAGAGAGACGTGGCGTCTCATTCCCTGATTACAATCTTCCGGAAGCCCCAATTAGCCGCTGTCAGAAAAAGAAAAAAAAAACTACAGCGCGCTGACACTCCACAATAAAGCGGATCATTTCCAGTTGGAAGGACAGAAACTGTTAATATGAGGGCTGCTGGGGGGGGGGGGGGGGGGGGCGGTGGGGGGCGAGATGAGGGGCCGGTGTCTCGCGAGGAGGAAGTAGCTAATAAGATGTAATGGAGCATGTCAGGAAGCCGCAACATGCAGGGGAAACACAGCTGGCTTCATTTTGTAAACTATTTGATATACACATCTCTCCGGCTCGCTATTATCAGCTGTTCCAGCTCTTTGCCCCCCTCTGTTACCCTCGAAACTACAAAGAACCAACGTCCATGTTTCACTCCTGTCCGGAGGGTCGGTCCCTAGGAGTCTAACCCCCCCCTCTCCCCTCTCCCACCCTGTACCACCCACAGATGGGGAGAGGAGAGTCGAGGGGGGCTGGGTGGGGGTGGTGGTCTCTGTCGACTGAAGGCTGGGCCTCAATATGCTTGGAGGCACAGGGGAATCTCCAACATCTGTTTTCGGTTGAGGAACATGACCTTCTGAGGACTTGGTAGAAGGTGTGCGGCGTGTGTGAAGTGCTGGGTTCGTCCAACGTGTTTGGAATGTTCCAGACCCACGTCGTATGCCAACAAATGAACTCTGAAAATCCATGTGACACACATGGCACACCAACATGAGAGAGTCACACAGCATCAGGATGTCTGACGCTGGGAACCTTGACACTGTGAGAGAGATTTCCTCTGTGGGAAAAAAAAGGAAAAACTTCAGAAGAGGACGTAATCGGGGAAAAGGCACTTGACTTTTGATGGGTTTAATTTAAACTATTATGCTCTTGCGGTTTCCTGATGCTATTACAAATATATGAGGGGAAGTATTTATGGGAGATACTGTATGGCTGCCCAGAGGGGCTTCCTGTCCAAAGGTCAGTGATTCCAAACACTTAACATGTGAGAGAAACCATATTCTAGGACCTGGACTAAACATGTAAAACAAGACAGCCTTTTTTTTACTGTGTTCGACGAGGAGGAATGAGAGCTTTAATAAGACCTATTTCATACAGGAGTTCAACCACGTATAAACCAGAGGCCCACTGAGTGGAAGTGACTTGCACACGTTAAGCGGTAGGATTATCGCGATTGAGATATTTCAATGACAGCCGTTTCCTTTTCAGGGTTAACATTCTGCCAGGTGCATTGAAAAGATCTCCCCTGGCATGCCTTTCTGTGTCAGAGGGGCGGTGTTAGTGTCGGTCCTGCTGTGGCAGGGGTCCTCTCACCCGTTTTAGGTGTGTGGAGCGCCAGTGGGTGGCATGCAAAAAGGAACATAATGACACCCAGTGGACTGGAGTGAGTCCTTCGATCACTCCCTGAGGCCGGTCCCGCTCTCTCTCCTCCCTCTCTCAGTCTCTCCCTCCGTCTCTCCCTCTCGCCTTTTTCTCCCTCTCTCATGTTCCACCAGCGCAAGGTCTGGGTCTAAACAAGCGCCTCCCAGGCTCAGTGTGCAGGTGACACTAATTATTAGCAGATGACAGTGGCAGACCCCAGCGTGGAGCAGATGGCGGTGCCAGGGTCACACGCGTACCACCGCAGGGAAGGGAAGGGACAGAAGGAGAGAGGAAGAGAGAGAGACATGGAGGAAAAGCAAGGAGTTGGTTGACGAGGGGGGGTGGGGGATTGAGGTAAAGAAAGACGGAAGGAGGTAATGGAGGGAGAGAAAAGTGGGAGAGGGTCGAAGAGAGAGGAGGGAGGGAGAGGAGGACGGGAGGAAGGGAGCGGGGAAGGAAACAGTGGCCGAATAGTGTTCTCACGTCGCTATCTGGTCTCCTCCACATCACCCCCCCCTCCTCACCCCTACTCCTCACCCTTGTGTCACACGGTGAACACCAGTAATGACAGGCTCGCTGTCAGGCTCTACAAGAGGGGTGGTGGAGGGGGGGGGGGTTAGGGGGGTTTGGGGGGTGGGGGACAGTGGGCTCGCATGGGCCCAGCCGCTGAAGAGGCATTGGCAAAGCAAATTAGCATCTTTCTGTGCATCCTGATAGAGCTGTGTAGCCTGCACGCCACATTAGCTCTCAAAGACACACGTACACGCATGTACACACACGCATACGCAGGCACAAACACGGTGAGTAAACTCAATAGCGGAGGTTCATGGTTGCAGGTACAATCACACACGCACACACATGGTCATGGTCCGTCAGTCAGGCAAGCACACACACACACGAATGGATAACGACACACACAGGCCTGTACACACACATGAACACGCGTTTTACGCATGCAGATCCTGATCGTCAGCGTGTCAGGTACGTCTGGTGTTCGTCATACAATCTCCGTGTAAAGGATGTGAACGTGCACTGATTACACGCTGGAAACACGCGTGAGGTGTGACACCAGGAGAACCTTGCGAAGGGGAGAATAACCACAGCCTCGCAAGAAACCGAAGCCCACAAGCACGTTCACAGCTATGTTACCTGTCTCCCAGAGGAGGGGGGGGGGCAGGGGAGAGCCCTTCCTGCTGGTCCACATCGACTACAAAAACATGGAAGTTTTCGGAACGATGGTGATAGGTATAGCTCACTGGAAGAACACTGAGCATTTGGCTTCCGACCAAAAGGTTCAGGGGTCAAATCCCCCTCAGAATGTCATTTTGGATGAAAGTGTCTTATACATTAATATTAAAATAAATTACATCATTACAAGTCTCATTTGCCACACTTTGACTGGCTAAGGTGGCACCCAAGCAAATAATTGTCTATTCCGTTTTTATTTTCAGTTTTTACACGATTGTCTCCCACGTTAAAGACCTTCCAAGACCTCCCAAGGTTTCTTCCATTTATCCACAATAAGTTTTTCCTAGTCTTCCATCAGGGTTTCGGTTGGCTGAGGGGCAGTTCTGTGGGGCATATGTGAAGCCCTCTGTGACACTGCTTGGAAAAAGGTCCATACAAATAAAGGTGGATTGGATAAAGTCACACACTTACTTTGTTCCTTAGCTGTGCTTTGTTTCCACCTCAGATGGAACTGTGGGCGTTCACATTGCACCTCTGAGGGGGAAGACAGGAAGTGAGAGGCCGACACAGAGAGAAAGCCAGGCAGAGAGAGAGAGAGGGAGTGAGAGGAAGGGGAGGGAGGGAGATAATAAGAGTGTGCGTGTGTGTGTTAGTCACCCGAGTGTGCGTGTTTGCTGTAACAGGTGCACATCCAGCCCTACCGGCGCATGGGGAGACAGGCTGAATGTGGTCCCGAGGACCTTTTGAGGGGTTAGGTGTCGCTGTAAATGCCATTCTAAAAAGCAGGTTAGTTCATTTCGCTACCAGTTAATTAGCTGCTGGACCTGACCTTTCCCTGTGGCAGGTGACACTTTATCTGGGATGTCAAGGGGAGGACATCCGCAGACGCTGATGCCTGCAGCGTTGGACCGGGGGAGGATGCACACTGGCCCACTGTAGAACTAGCATAGGGCCTAGGGCTAGGGCCAGGTGAGGGAATCGGGCTTGTAATCAGAAGGTTGCCAGTTCGATTCCCGGCTCTGCCAAAATGATGTTGTGTCCTCACCCTACAAGGCAAGGCACCTCACCCTACTTGCCTCGGGGGGAATGTCCCTGTACTTACTGTAAGTCGCTCTGGAGCGTCTGCTAAAAGACTAAATGTAAATGTACACGTCTATGGTTACGCTAAGGTGAAACTGAAGCTGAGGCTGAGGCTAGGGAAACAGAGATGGGGGTATAGGCAAGGGGCTGAGCAGAGGTAGGACGTTGGTCCCAGAACTAAGACGGTGTAATCAGGGTTGGAGCTAGCCGGGACGCTCTTCTTCATGACATCAGAGTGCGGCCTGGCCGTCTGTATAAGGCCTCCAGATGTCCAAATCAGCCGTGTTATTGCAGCGCTCGCGCCGCCCCGCCCCCCCCCCCCCCCCTTCCCGCCCTGGCGTTTATTTAGGTAGGGGAGCGCTGGCGGCCAGAGGGGAGTCCTGCCTAATTGTGAGCAGCTGTAAAATCACGGCCCCCTCATTAAGAGGGCAACGGCTTTGCACACCCATTCATAATCCGCCCGGAGATAGAATGGTGACAGCACAGTGGGAGCTACTGAATTAGCAGACTGTTAGCATGGCCTGGTTTATACACGCTGTTTATGAAAGGCTGAACCACTCAACGTGATTAGCGCCCGCACTGTCACATCCACATCATTGGAGGGGAGAGGACGGGGAAGGTGGGGGAAATGGGAAAGGAGAGGAGAAGAGAGGGAGGAGAAGAGAAAGGGGGGGTGGGAGAAAGGAGAAACCACAGAGGGGTCGCAGAGGGGTCAGAGAGGGGTTTATCCAGCGGAGTAACCTGAAGAAAATACCTTGGCCAATAATTCACTCAGGGGAATTCCAGGCGTTTACAAAGCCAAGCTCAAAATAGAAAGATGAAACATGGACAAACACAGTCGCACTAACCTTTCATTTCATTTGTTAGCATTGTTTACCGCCGCCATGGCAGTGGGCTTTCTGGTGCCCTTTTTGTCATATCTCCTTGTTGATGTTTGAATTTGTCATCGCGTGTCAGGACTCCTAAATGTTTTCATAATCTGGTTTTATTATAAGCAACACCGGCCAATGTTGAAAAATGAACTCAAAAGAGGACAACACAGTTGCCTCCGCGGAGCACCACTCAGGACCACACACAGAGTCCACGAGGAGACCTCGCCGGATAGAAATAGAAATATCCGAATACAACCGAGCGCTGGACGATCCATTCAGGCTCCCAGCCCGCTCGTTGGGTAAGTCGCCGTTTGTCTAAACAACGCTGTTGTAGCAACGAGGTTCCCTCTCCTCTCTGTCTCTGCTGTGCTGTCCCACCCCGACGAAAACAAACAAGCTCTGTGGCCGCCGATGCTTTGCCGTCCTGTGTTCGTACAGTCCGCAGGTCTCACGCTGTAAGGACACGCGTGTGGTGTGTGTGGGTCTCCTGTATCTCTTGTATGTACAGGTGTTCTACTGTAACGTCTTCTGTGTTTGGGGGGGGGGGTGCAACCTTTGGGGGAAATGGGTCTGTGAGCATGTTTATGTGTGTGTACGTGTTTGTGTTCGCTCCAGTCGTTCGGGCTGTCTCTTCAGCATCCAGGGTCTCCATATAAGGCACGTGTGTCCCGGTGCGACCCTGCTGGGGTATCCTATAGGCAGAGATGAACTGGACGGCTCTCTGCTCAGCGGTCTGAAGTCTCCATTGGCTTGCACTCTCCGCCTTATAAGTAGATGTGGAAGGTGATGCACTCCCATATCGGATATTTATGCTTAAAGTGAAACATAGATGGGGATCTGAACCCACAGACTACTGATTTGCAGTCAGATGGTTGCTAGCTGCTGCTTATCCTGATATGAATTGATGTTTGGACATGTGGCCTAGTCGGGCAGGGCCCTGTTCTCCCAGCTGAACATATCCATGTATCCCTAACGTGTCTCAGTGTGTTCTCCAGTGGCTGTCGAGCAAACTCATGTGCGGCTGTTGTTCAGATGTTTAACAAACATCATGCATGCGTACCCATGCTCTTTCTCTCTCTCTCTCTTTCACTACACAGAGACCGTGTAGACATTCACACTTATGACATGAGAGACAGGTGAGCTGTCGCAGGTGATCCTAGACTCCTACCATCCTCCTAGCTACCTCGCTTCCTCTGTCCTAGTCCTCAAGTCTTTTGTCCTAGAAGCAGAGCCATCAATATTAGATGACTGTGATGGAAAAAGGTGGAGGGCCACTCACGAGCTTGAACGCCGCTTCTTTCGCAGCCCCACGGACCCACAGCCTCAACACACACACACACTCCACACACACACACACACACACACAGACACACACTCAGAACATGAGATGGCATTACTCACTCATTAATTCCATAAGCCAACATTTTCCGCAATGCCACTCAAGCTACTGTTGAGGAATGAGGAAGATTTTAATAAAGTTCATGGATAATGGATGTATATGCCATACAAATGATCATGTACAAAGACACGCACACACTGACACACTTTTTAATGACAGTGTTGTTGCTACAATACATGTGAAACTGTAATGGCAAGACTCAGTCCACTTCAGGTAAAGAGTCCCTCCATTTCGTTGACGCTCATAGGAATCCTGGACGCAAATATCTATAGATAACATTGGTTAGGTCAGAGTTAAAGTTGCCACGGTGGGTTAGGATTACCGTAGCTTTGCACCTCAGAATGGAAATCCATCAAACTGAATTCCTTTGCCTCCCAGCTATCTCCTCTCACAGTTAGTCTGTTCCAGAACCCACCAGACACAACAGAGTGCAGCCCTTCTCTCCAGAGGCAGGTCAAGGTCAGGCTGGGGACGCCGAGGATCCACTGTGTGTGTATTGGTGTGTCTTCGCATATTTGTGTGTGTGTGTTTGTTTGTGTGTGTGTGTGTGTGTGAGGTAGACTGCGAGGGGAACACCTCCAGGCCCTGCAGGCTCCGGTTGCCTGCGTCTGGTGTGTCTGCATGGGAAGGCAGGCCGCAGATCGATGGGCAGGCGTGGGGGACTGGAGGACGGCGATAGGGGCCATTGGATGCGGCTCCGCAGTGGGACGCGATGACATAAACCCCCCACGCTAAGAGTCCCATTAGCAGCCGTGTCCCTGGCTCGCCTCAGACCAGAGCGGACCAGACGATCCTCCCTGGGCCGAGCCGGGCCAGGCCAGGCCAGAGTAGACTGGCGTCCTGGAGACACGGAGGAGAGCTGGAGCCCCAGGCAACTGTAAGATCTGTAGATACTGTCTGTCTTGCTCTTTCTCTCTGGAATTGTCGTTCGCTCTTTCGTAGATAGTTATGAAGTGATGTTGTAAATCAGGTGAACTTGTTATGATGTACAGTATGGGATGTACAGGCGTGTGTCAACACCCATGTTGTATCCATGTGTGTGAGTTTACAGCTTTACATTGTGGAGATGCCGTGAATGTGTATGTGTGGGTGTGGGTGTGTGGGTGTTTGAGAGAGTGTGTGTGTGTGTGTGTGCGTGTTTGAGTGCCTCTTACCAGACAGCCCTCTGTGGTCAGTGTGCTGCAGATGATTCCTAAACACTTAAAAAATATGACAAAACAAGCAGGCCCACACACAGAGACACTGCTAGGACCCAGATAGAGCGCGTATCGCTGTGTGTGTGTTTGTGTGTGTTTGTGTGTGTGCAACATGTCTTTGTGGGTGGGGAAGCCAATCTGAACCAGGGGAGAGATGTTGTGCACGTGTCACCCCCTTTCTAATGTGCATATTCATATTTACACCACCCTGTTCTGACTGGCTGACTGGCTGGTTGGTTGGCAACTGACTGGATGGCTAGATTTTTTGCTTGCTGGCTTGCTGTCTGGTTAACTGGCTGGCTGGCTTCAATAATTTCATCCCAGAGTGATCCTGTGATAAACATACTGTAGATGACTAAGACATAGCTAAATGGATGCAAGCAACATGAGAAGGTCAATTTGAACAGTACAAGTTTGAGTTATTTTTTTTTCAATAGAAGCATAAGCGAGGCTAAGGACTGAGGGGAGAATGTATCAGGACAGGAAATGATCTGTTACTAAGCCCTGTGTGTGGCCGAGAATGGAGACTATAAACAAAGGTCTTCTTTGTGGCTGCTCTCTCTCTCTCTCTCTCTCTCTCTCTCTCTCTCTCTCTCTCCCTCCCTCTCTCTCTCCCTCTCTCTCTCTCTCTCTCTCTCTCTCTCTCTCTCTCTCTCTCTCTCTCTCTCTCTCTCTCTCTCTCTCTCTCTTTCTCTCTCTCTCTTTCTCTCTCTCCCCTCAGACAGCCTGTTGATCTGACACTAATAATTGTAGAAAAACAGAATGATGGCCTACCAAGACAGGGCTTTCACCCTTACACACACAGCCACGCACACTGCCCCATGTATAGCACACATTCACACACTTCGACATATGCAGCTTCGCACACACAATACGGGAACTCACACCTGGACACAAACACACAAACATGGATGGGCTTAATTAAGCTCAGACAGACAATCAAATGCATGTGCAGGAAAAGCTTGGACGGAATTTTCTGTATCATGTGCAAACTCCTGCAAATAGATCACTTCAAAACATATTTATATGTCAACCATCCTATTATTTTCACTTGCAAGTTTCAGGGCCGAACAACATGATGAATGTATTTTTCTTGGGCCACATCTCCGGATGACAGAAGGCCAAACGAGCAACAAAGGCCCGAACAGTATCAATAATAAAAACAACATGTGACACGAGGGTCGAAATATCAAAACTCCAAAATATCCCTGAGGGCCGTGATCCTTCAGCAGATGTTCAGGATGTGAGCGCTAACCTCGCTGGTCCGAGTCCTCCCGGGACGTCGCCGAGTATGGAGACACACGGTTTGGAACGCCACCGGTCAGATGAGTACGGAGGGAAAGCGTTTGGAACACCATGCCAGGGTGTGTGTGCGTGCGTGTGTGTGTGTGGAGTTTAGAGTGGGGTGGTGTACACTACGCTAAGGGTAGAGGAGAGGGTTGTCTGGAACAGAGCAAGCAGGGGCCTGGCTGGATGGTTTTGGTTGATCACTGTGTTATCTGGCCTCTGAAGAATCAAAGAAGCTTTCCAACGTGCTGGCAGGAGAGAGAGAGAGAGAGAGAGAGAGAGAGAGAGAGAGAGAGAGAGAGAGAGAGAGAGAGAGAGAGAGAGAGAAGAGGGAGAGAGAGAGAGAGCAGGCCTGATACTCTAAGCCTAATGTATTCGGCCTCTCACTCTCTGTAATTGCAATGCAGTGATGTCAGCATGACAGGTGAAACTCAGAACGCGAGACATCGTTGAATAAGCCGCCGCGACAGTATCGCAGGGCACTAAAACGCATCCAGGACACTCTATGGGGTGTCAATTTAATCATGCTTAAAGCTGGTATCACATTCCTCCATGATTCCAGCCTTGACAAAGAATCCTGCCGACTGCACAGCACCACGCACAGCAAGGGCCTCCCGCTCCCTCGACCGGAGCAGAGTATCTGTGACCAGCAACACACACACACACGCACTCGCATAAATGCACGCGTACACATCCGCACTCATACGTCCACATACAGAACACCTACGAAACACGCATCTACTCACACACACACACAGAAACACGCGCAGTTTTATTCGCGTGCACAAAGTTTGCAATCAGCAGATAAAAAATGCAACCAAAAATCACACAACAAAAAAGGTATGGCCTGACACGCTGTCCGTGAATCACAAGCTAGTCATTCACACACTGACACACAGACCCCTACCCAGCAGCAAACCCCCCCCATCCCACCCCCGACAATCGGCAGTCTACAGTTGGGCACAGAACAAATAATTGATAGGCCTTCCCACACAGGAGCGGGTGTCCAGTATCGGGCCTGTCTGTTATCACCCCCCCCAACCGCCGGCCCGGCTAATCCACAGCACAGTTACCCTGCAGCTTATTGTACACGACAATATAGCAACCTCCTCTCACAGCCTAGTCATACTGAGGTGAAAGCTGAAACCACACTGGCTAATACACACACACACACTTTCACAAACCCACACTCACACGTAGGTACACACACCCATAGTCACTCATTGCCACTCGCACACTTGCACGCACTCGCATACACCTTCCCACACACTGAGCGACACAGAAATGCCCAGTTTTTACAGTGAACTGAACAAAGACGCTTTTTTTTAATTCAGCTGAGCTGAGTCGGTCAAGTGAAGCGTGACGGAGAGTGATGGAGAGCTGTAGCCCCTCAACCTCTGTATCTGAAGTCGTTCTCCTGTTGTCAGGAGTACTTGGACTGAATCAGAGACGACAAAAAATGGATTTATGGTCACAGTTTTAATTCAGTTTGACAAGCTTAAGTTATGTAATATGCACGTCGTTAGACCCCACATAATCACATAAGCTGTTTCAGTTTAGGGAAATGAGAAACGCTCTTTGACTTTGCGTTGCACCCGCGTGTTTCCCGCCAGATTGATGCACACTGACGAACATGGTCTGATCACAGACAATGTCAACTGGACTGGGTCGTCAAGTTGAAGAGTTGTCGGGCCACACATGACATGGGACATTAGGGCCGAAGAGACTCAAGAGGTGTCACGTTGCATGTTCCGAGGCCGGACACTGTTTGACATTGGTTTAACCTACCTCTTAGCCTATGACACCTATACGGATGGCGGACCACGAATTCAGACCAATTACACGAAGGGGGACGGAGGTGAAACTGGGTAAGGTGTGGTGGTGGGGGGGGGGGGGGCAGAGGGAGTTGTGTTTGGGGGTAGAGGAGGGTGTATGGGGGGTAGAAGGAGGTGTAGAGGGGAGGCAGAGCGGGAATGGGTGGGGCCAGAGAGCGGTGTGGGCAGAGAGTGGGGGGGTTCAAATTGATTGTAAATGCTTAATAATTCAGCCGCTCTCTCCGTCGTTTGAGTGAGTTTCTTGGGTTACGTGCAGAAGCGCTTTCATAGCAAAACAGGAGGGGATAATCTTCCACAGGGCCCTGAGGAGACCTGAACGCACGCCGTTAATGAGACAAGCAGCCACAGCATAGATACACTCACACACACACACACTCACACACTCACACACACACACACAGAATCACACAGACTGAATTGACACATGCTAATAACATAGAAAACAGATAACCAAACACAGCTCAGATTTGCTAAAACTTCACTTAGGAGGTAAATTATTTATTAAATAATGACTACGATCTCTTCAAGATCAAGAGAGAGTGAGTCATATACTAATAAGCCTTGAGTCTACCGAGACATAAACTGCTGACACGTCCATGACTCCATGCTCGTAATTATATCTTCATCAATTATTAACATTCCACTTTTTCCCAGATGATTAATAAAATGAGGAGCGTGGGTAAATATGTCACAAGTAAATACTCCATTGGGTCAAGGGCAACATTGGTTCTTGTTCTTTCATGGCCATTAAAATATGTTCCGATGTCATCATGTCTGCTCCATCGCTAATGAAATGAGATGCTGATCGATAATGAAATATAGTCACTGCTTCCACTCCTACAGACCTTTTCATACTCTGCGTCAGCCCTTCAATTATAGGAGCGTCCCTATGGCCTCATGAACCTAAATAAATCTAACCTGATCACATTAAACACAGAGAGAGACGGAGGGGGGGAGGAGGAGGAGGGGTGGCCTTACTCAGCCAGAGTAGAAATCAACGGAGAGAGAGAGGGGGAGGAAAGGGGAGAGAGAGAGAGAGAGAGAGAGAGAGAGAGAGAGAGAGAGAGAGAGAGAGAGAGAGAGAGAGAGAGAGTGAAAGGAGGATTGGAATGCGTCAGATATGACAGACGAGGCGATCCGGAAGAAACCCAAGCTCGTCGCCACGGCGTCCCCCGTGTCGCGTCCGCATCGTTTAATGACCCCGCTGCAATTTTAATTCTCTGATCACATTAAGTGCCTCGGGGAAAGACAACAAAATCTGCAGTGGAGATCTCGGACGGTGTCATCCCTTCCTCCGCAGACATGCGCTGTCTCTTGAGAGGGCATGCCGGTTAAGGATGCTGGGTACCGCGGTTCTGACCCGAAACGCGGTCAGGTTACGCCGCAGGATAAGATGATGGCTCTGTGTGACAGGTCGTCTCATCACCTTGACATCCCGTGTCCACACTTCTGGAAGTTTCTTTCGCAGAATGCAAGTACAATTCTCCAGACTAGGGCTGAAGGGTTAAGCCCGCCAACAAACAAAACTCCCAGCAAGCATTCACACCAAGGCCGTTGTACTGTTCAGAACTAAAATAGCTTGTGTAGACAGTATGACAGTTAAGGTAGGACTGAGAGAGAGAATGAAGGTCTTGAAACGACACCCAAAATACACATTAACTACACCAGAGAACAACAGCTTCAGACGTTTCTTGGCTGTTGGTGCAATAACAATGATATGTGTGTTCATGATTCATTGATCAATGTATATTCATTGATCATTGTGTAGGGCCAGGTTTTGCGGCATGCGTCAATTAGTAGTGCAGGTCATGCGGATACATTGCCCGATAACATTCACCATGACCCCTCACCTAATTACAGGTCATACATTATGGAAATTGCCTTTTTTTGTGCATGTTCAAAGCGGGTCAATCTCCTCTCTGTCTTTGTGACATTTGATCATTTAGGGTCAAATTGTATGTCTATAAGGGCCTTCACAAATTACTTCTTCAAAATAAAAGTCGGGTTTCAAGATATATAGGCGTTAGGACACCGTGGACTCCACTGTATCCTGTCCCTGGGCTTTGGTTGGTTGAAGGTTGATGACACGGGCTGTGTGGTAATGATTGCCAAACCAAACATCAACACTACCAAGACAACCCCATCCCCCCTCCACCCCTGCACCCCCCTCCCCCTCCGAGGTTTGTCTGATGACAGCAGGACACTGAGAAGGCCTGGACATGGAAGACATCGTCTGCAGGGACAGTTTTCAGCGGCTAATTGTTGTAGTTATGTCCTGTTGGGGGTCAGGGGTCATGTTGTCGTAAGAGGATAGGGTAAACAGGGAGAGGACCCCTGCCAGCATGGCATGATGGGAAGGGTCTGGAGAGAGGCTGGAGGACTGGAGGCAGAGCCCACACAAGAAGTGACACAGAGGTTAACCCGAACATGAGGGATCTCGTATAGTCTTCCATTTTTCCCAGTCTTCTAATCTAGGAGTTAGGCCTGGACCATATTGTGAGTATTGTACTTGGATACAGTACAGTACATCCAGCCATACTCTACCTCATAATAATTATAGGTACATTCACTGTTGATACAATATTATTTAAGTCAACAACAAAAACAGGAGATCTTAATTTACTCAGAATAAGGAAACCCAATTGTGTAAACTATGAACGAAATCAAACACCACAACATCTTAAGAACTTGACTACAAAGTACTTAAGTACTGTGTGATTTAGACCCAGGGAGGTCCACACTGCATCTGCACTGCCAGAGCTGCAGAGGGGAGGCTGAGGGTTTGAGAGCCGATTTCTACGATCAGCTTCCTGTCTAATGGAGCATGAAACTGGGCCCCTGGTCCAGAGAGGAGCCAAATGAACCACTACCCCTCATGGCCATGCCCACTTAACCCCAGGTCAGCACCTACACTGGAACTCTCACACCAGGAACCAGAGTGGTTGAACATCTACAGACCACAACATCTGCTGGGTAGCCAGGTTTGGTCTCTTTCATTACAGACCTCTTTCAGCTATACTGGGTCAAGCTATCGTAGGCTGCAAATTGAACAATCACAAGGCAGATATACAGTATGACTGTGGCTCCAATAGACTAAATTAATTTACTAATTGCACAATAAAATGACAATAATGTGCACTTTGTCTGGTTAAAACTAGACTGTTCCTTGTCACCACCCACTGAAACGTTGTTGAAACTGTGCTTCTCTGGTCCATGATCACCTGTTCATTATTTAAGAGTCTGTATGCACTATTTGTGTCGCTTTGGATGAAATAGTCTGTTAAAGGAATAGAATAATTGAACCCATTACACAAATAATAATTTATTTGGTTCGTATGAACAAACCACATTCTCATCTAGTTCCCATTGAAATTTTAAATTGTTTTTCTAAAAGGTGAGAGAAATCTGAAGCTAAACCCTGCAGTGCTTTGACCTCTCAGTGGTATTATCTGATTACACTGTTGGCAGGCAATAATCCGTCACAGAGGCATGGCTAGCAACTAGCTAGCCTGACAGAATACCTCGTCAAAAATATATGTCTAGCAGCTAGCTACCCTGAAAGAATACTCAGTTAGCTAGTCTGACATGGTGCTCATACAGAAAGACTAGAGCTAGCTAGCTTGATACAATTGTCACTCTCAAGCCAAGGCGCTAGAAGCTTCCTCGCACCACATATTGTAATACTACACAATTACACACAAATGCTTTATGCTGCCTGCTTCTGTTTTTTTTATGTTGTTGTATTCTTTGTTTTTGCTGTTTTTAAATTTATTTTATATCCTGTAGGGTGTCCTTGAGTGCCGAGAAAGGTGCTTTTAAATAAAATGTGTTATTATTATTACTACAACAGACTGAGCTAACTTCTAGTTATTCTATTTCAAGCTCAGATGCTAAATGCATGTCTGCTGAGATACTACAGGCATACATCTGAGAGGTATTAGCTGTACAAAACAAAATAGTAACATGGACTCATGAGAGGAATTGATGGTAAAAATAAGTCATATTGACTGTACACACAATGTATAACTATAAAGCATGTGACAGGAAGTGCTGTCTGTATTGTCTAAATAATACATCCTGTGTCAACGTTCAATAGAAACTCAAACTCAACTGAGCAACAGAAGTGGAAGGTGTTAAAATGTGTTAATTTGGGGGGCCAGGAAGAGAAGCCGCACATGCACCCACTGAGTATCTACATGTTTTCATTATTAAGGTTTTTCTGTCTTTGAAGTCTATTGCAGTCCCTAGAATTGTATGTTAAAATTGTTACAAATTTCTACATCCAGTCTTTTGTCACCTGACATAAAAATCCCAATCAGTGTTTGCAGCCAGTTTATTCAGATCAAGTTGCCATGGCGAGTCTGCCCTACTGGATTGCTTGGCCCCCTCTTAGCAGCTTACACCTGATGTTATTCTTAAAACTTTGCTATCAAAATGGAAAAAGAAGGCCAAAACTCATTCTTTCCCTTTTTTGTTCAACAAGACCAGAGTAGTTCCAGAGTATCATGTTTCAGGATTATCCCGGCCAGTAATTGATTGGTATATATGTTCGTGTTTGAAGTGTGCCCCTGTAGCTTTACGTTAGCGAGCAAGCTAATCAACAGTGAGCTGCCAGTTGAATAGAACCAGGTGCTGCATGTTTTCCCGTGTGCGTGTGTGTTTGCATACTCGTGTGTGTGAGTGTGTGTGTGAGTGTGTGTGTGTGAGTGTGCATGTGCGTGCATGCATATGTGCATGTGTTTAATCTGCAGGGAATGGCATGTTTGATCGGTCAAACCCGGGGTAGGCAGCTCTCTCCAGTGGCAGCCCGAGAACCAACATAAATCTTCTTCAACAATCTATTTTCCATCATACTTATTCACAAGGGACATCTCAAAGTGGTCTTTAGCCTTTCTGTCAATGGCTGCCCTCATCCATCAATTTCATAGAGAATTATACCCCAGATCGATGTAGTTCACGACCGCTAAGCATTTGTCGGTGCTACAGAGTGTGCCTTGCTGCCTGTCTTCAGCTCTCTCACAACGGCGGCGTTGCTGACCACCCCGCCATGCTCGCATCACTCACACTATGGAATCCCAACAATTTAGACTCAATATTAGTGTTTGTCAGTCCATTTTTGTGATTTGGATTGGATGTAAATGAGCACATATCTGATATTATGGGATGATAATGAGATGGGGCTAAATACATGTAATAATAGAACGGGCCTTGTTGTTGTTGGCGTTGGCGTTGAAGAATGTCTGCTGAGCCTTCTGTAGAAAGCAGATGATAGGATTTGTTTCGGTGGTCTTTTTCTGTGTTGTATTCTGAAATGTGTCTCATACCTCTGTTCCTGTTGATTCCATGTCATCACAGGGCTTTTGAAATGACACTAATGTCTCTAAAGCATGCTTTAAAAAAAGAAAGAAAATGACAAGGGCTTTGACATCTTTTGACCTCTTTAGGGTCCTGTCAATGGCGCATATTCCAACACATAATTGAAATCATGTGTGGTATGAATGACATGAGGAATTCACTCAGAAAAAAAAATGAAAACCAATTCAAACGATGGGGAGTACAGTTAAAGGACCGGAGCGCAGGAGGACTGTGGCTTCCCAAGATGGCAGCCCCACCACCCTCACCCCCACCACCCTCACCACCCCCACCACCACTCCTACCACCCCCACCCCCACCACCACCCCCACCACCCTCACCACCCTCACCACCACTGAAGATGAGCCTGAACTCGAAAACAGATGGCAGAGAGGAGTTGATCCCACGCGACAACAGAGGGACAATAAAAATGACAAGTCACACTTATGGAACAATGATGTTCCCTGCGCCCTTGCGAGGCCCCCGGCCGTACCCCCGGCGTCTACCCTGGTCGGGGGCAATTACTCAAAACCAGGGGGCCAATTGGATGAGAAGGGTGCGCTAATAGCTGGGCGTGAGAGAGGCCAGGTCTGTGCCATTATGGAATATTTAGCAATCCCATTACACATCCTCTGACAAAGATGTTCAGGTTAGGAGAATAGAGCTATGAGGAGCTGTGGCACAATGCATAATTGCTCCCTCTGAAACATTGATGAATGAAACACAGGGGTTGGGTGGGATCAAATTCATAAATCAAATTACAGTACCTCTCCCTGCCTGTGCAGGCATGCCTAAATGGGGGAGAGCCCCTTGGAATCTAGCTTTTAATTTGCCAGGGAACTAAAGTAAATGAAGTAGCCGTAATTATGCCTATCTCCTCGCTCTAGCATTGTCTCCAATGAATTTTTTACAAAGGCGACCATTAGCTACAAACTAATGCCAGTTAAGCCTCAGCAAAACTGAATTATTCAATCTGTCAGCCAATATCCCATTACAGGCTACTTATGAATACTTGATTTTATTTTGTATAATTGACAAGGCTTGTCGTGCAGGGAGAGCTTTGATGGCAGCTGGGGTTATGAGATGGGGGCGATATGTGTAGGCTTCACAAAAGCCCAGCGTGTGTCACATGACTCTGTGGTCAGCCATGTGTTGTTACAGCAGAGATCACATGACTATATGTCATAACCAGGTACCAGAAGTGTAATATTAGTAGCTATGACCAGCAGAAGAGACATACCAAGCCCTCGCTTCAGCATTTCATGTTTCATGAAGTACACACGAAACACACACCAATGCCAGCAAACATGCACACACACACACACATGCATACACAAAAACTTTAAAGGAAGTAAAGTAAATCTATATTAACATTAATATATTAACATTAATCATTTGCCTGCGTGTGACTGTACTTGGACAAATTAACAACCAGTAGTGATTTTTTGCAAGTTGATGTTTTAATAAAAAGATTTGCTTTTTACAACATGTTACTTGAACAAATGCTTGAGTATTTGTAGATCTCACTTTCAGTCCTTCAATCACTTGTGCTTGCACATGCCCGGCCGCTCACACAAGCACACACACACACACACACACACACACACACACGCACACTTAAGACATTAAGACCTCAACCTGTGCTGGGCCTGTGAGGTTATTGGCATGTACACGAGATTGATGTAAATTACCTCCAAAGCATTTATTTCTCCTAATACCACTGCAAGAAGACAGTGCACTCTGGAGATATTTGATCTGAATTAGGGAAACTGATGAAGCAATTGATTAATTGGAATTTAAGCCATCCGTCACCAGAGCCATCAGCAGCATCATTTACATTCCAAACAATCAGCTGATGGCCCGATAGGACACTCAGTATTAATACTCAGCAGTCAATATGATACCTCTGCAATGCTGGGCCTCCCTTATTGACAAGCGCAATGACGCTTTTAATCCCTGCTTGATCAAATTGCATATATTTGGGGATTTCCACACCGATTCAATACGTCTTATGAATTTTTAATGGCGTAGGTGGGGCACTGGGGTTTTAGGCATTAGAGATTCATCTCTCTCTATCTGTCAAGCTCTGTTCAAGCCAGGCTCATGTGTTTAAATGACGCCTGTCTTTGGAAACTGGGGTTGGTTTCCAGCGCTTAGTAACAAGGAACGGGAGTTTGGACAAAGAATAAGGCACTGTCCACAAAAGAGGTTATTGCATTTCGATTTGTCAGATAAACATAATTTGCCTTATTAGCACAGATGACCAGGGTCCAACAGGCTCCAATGTCGCTTCTATAAATAATACGCAAACGCACAAACATGAATTACATGGTGGCCTATATGATTCACAGAAGGCTGTAGTTGTGCTGTCAAAGTGCCCATTACACAAACCTATCATTGTGACATCAAGCCCTCCTTCCCATCGACAGTGCTGACGTTTTCCCTCTAGGGCAAGCCCCCCAACTGACAGAGATGGCACTAGTAGCCTTTCTCTCTCTCTCTATCTCTCTCCATCTCTCTAGTATCTCTCTGGCATCTCTTTCTCTCTCCAAATCATGCTTCATCTTTCTCCATCTTTCCCTATATCTCTGTGCTCTATTTTGGAATATATACAGTAGCATCTCTTTCTCTGTTTCACTCTTTCTCTACCTCTTTCTCTCTCTGTCCCTCCGGACAAACCTCGCAAGTACAAGTTAGTCATTAGTAGAAACAGCAGGGTTGTAATCAGATCCTCGGTACCGCATCGATAGTGTTTTCTCTCACTAGTTTGCCGTTGCCGTTTATTTTTTCATTGTCCTTATTTATTTTATTTCCGCGTACAGCAGCACATCTCTGTAATGACGTTTGCCCCAGATGCCGTGTAAAGGGAGCGAGCTGAGCCGCCGCGGCGTGTAATATCGCCCCGTGCGGATCACATATCTCTGACATTTAATAAGCTACTTATCATGTAGCCCGGGGTTAATCATTCATCAGCACCTCATCAGATCACACTGATGGATCATTCCCAATAAAGAGGCCTTCCTTTGGCTCGACTGCTCGGGAGCAGCGCTGCTACTTAGGCTTGGAAGTCCTGTACCCCCCCCCCCCCCCCCCCCCCCCCCGCCCCCCCCTCCCGCCCCCCAACACACACACACACAAGTTACAGACTAATTAAGGAGCCCGGGGTCGCCGTGCCATGGAACATTGCATCACCGTGGCTCCCCCGACCGTTTCCCCGAGACCCCCCGCTTCCTCCAGAACGAGGACTGGCCTGGCGCGCGTCACGCCCCCAACGCGCAAATCGGAGGCGAGCGCCGGCGAGGAGAGATGAAAGTTCCTTGGAAGCCTGGCTGGCAGGCGTCCATGCCCTGAAGATAGACTCCAACCCTACCTCATGTGTAAAATTGTGCCTGGGTCATTCGTCATCTTCTAAAGTAATCTGTATCCACCCTATGCCTGTGTTGGTTGACAGGTACATAAGTCTGGCCACCCCTGCTGTGGTCTACTACTCTACAAAGACAGGAAACTGTACATCCCCCTCTGCCAATTAAATGAATGTTCCCCTGCTGCTCTGTGGAAAGGGGCCACGTTGCACTCACAGACTGAAATAGGGTGAATGTATGTAGCTGGAATAGCTGGACCAGTGCAGTTTTTGAGACACATCTCAGAAACGTCTGAGATCCCAGGACACCTTACCTTATCAGGCGACTGTGTGACCAGAGCACCTTCTGACCAGGACACTGGCTGACCAGGAGAAGGTTGTCAGAAGTCACAGCAGTCTGGGTGGTGCTGATTACAGAGGACAACTTTCCATGTCACTGTGCCAACCGGCCCCACTGTCCCAAAAGACACTTCTGGTACAGCGTGGGCAGAGTAACCTATTTTCAGATGCAATGTAATCAATGGCTAATTCTCAATCAAACAAAATCAAATTCAACCTAACGTTCACTGCATGCATCGTATCCCCCAACACTTCCATACACTCATATTGTCGGCCGATTCCCACAGACACATCAGCAAGACTCTGCAGATGTAGCGTTGGGACGGGGCCATGCCACTCCCCGTGTCACTGCAGCATTCAGCATGTTGAGGTCATGTCACGTCAAATCATCATTCTAGATCATCACACAAATGGATCAGGGCTAAGGTCATGACCCCCACCTGATCAATAAGGAAACATGCTCAGCGAGCTCTTACCAGCATACACTGCACTTACTGAAAGAAAAGGGGTGGTGGTGGTGGTGGGGGGGACAAGGCACAGCTATAAGCAGTCGTTAATGCAATCAAATATGCACAAAGCACTGGCAAATGGAGAAGAGGGACTTTGGCCATTTTTAAATCGGCCACGGAGAATTAAATCAAACAGGAAGTAATGGCCGTCGGGGCTCTCAAGCCTCCACTTGTGACAGGACGTGCATATTAAATCATCAGCAGCACGCCGGGCTGACACGGGGCGGCTGTGCCCTCTTCAGACGGTCCAGGAGCCCCTCTCCCCCCCCCCCCCCTGCACCCCCTGCCCCGCACCCCCACCATGCCAGCATCCGCCCTCATCCACCTCCCACATTTCCCGGGGCTCGAAATCTCTCGTCCCCGTCCACATGTAAATCTCTCGTCCTCGTCCACATGTGAACGGGGCGGGGTTGTGGGGGAGGTGGGGGGGGGGGGGGGGGGGGGGGGCGGGGTGACAGACGAGGTCACTGTCAATTATATCCATTTAATACCCACTCATGTCTCCCGCCACTTCCTGGCACCGGGGTCAGGCCGGCCACTCGGGGAGAACCCGCCCTTCTCTTTATCCAATAATCTCAGGGAATATGGGCTGGGATATTGCAAGAGATCCATGTCATTAACGAGCCCCGGGCAGAACGCATCTTATTATGGACATAATTAGGAGAGGCTTGAAGGGTCTTGCCCCTTATTCTTTCGGAAAGAGGGAAGAAAAAAAACGTAATGTTCAAATGACCTCAAATGAGCTGAGATTAGCATCGTCTCCACCACTGACCACTGACATTCTTTTAATATTGGAACGCAGCTACAGCAGCACGACTTTGAAATGATCTGAGGGTGAGCCCAAGACCACGTTCCAAGACGACGAAAACGTCGTCCAGACGTGGTCTGATATGACCACAACCGTCCAGATCCAAAATGGAAGGCAACATGAACGGCAGGCGCATCCCTCTTCAACCACCTGTGGAAAATCTCTGAGGGCCTTGTTTCCGCTGACACACACACGCATGGCGCACCTGCGGGGACGCGAAACGCGACACTCGGGACAGAGCATTAAGACGATGAGCTCTTAATAATTCTGTCACCGAGCCGGTGAACATCGGAACGGAGCTCGCTTTACCTCGGAAATGAACACCTTGGGAAACCTGTCCTCTGAGGGACTTTATCTCCACATCATCAGATCACTCCCTTACCTGTGGTCTTCACCGCAGAAAAAACCCTGTCACCTCTAGAGAGCACTTCAGGACATGTAGACTCTGGTCTTAACCAGGTCAAAGTAATCAAATGATTTTCCCTCAACCAGGTTTCACTTTCTGATGGCAGAAAGTGCACAAACCTGAACGGTATGTAGAAATACCATAACCACCAAGCTTTTTGGGGGGGTTACACAGTAAAATGTTGGCAGGGCCATATAAGTCATAAAATGAGCCACACGCAGCTGACCTGGCACAAATGAATCCCGTTATTCCAGAATGATCTGTAACACATACCTCTCTTCTGAGACCATCCCTCTGGGGACTGTCTGGAAACCTGCTGTCGGGATTGTGACACCAACAGGCCAAACGACATGTCAGAGGAGTATGCTTGTGGCTTGTATTGTATTGCAGTGCCCTGAAACACTAGTCTGTAGGGTAACAGGGTACAGACACTTAAGATGGCCAGATAACCAGGATGATGGACAGTTTAATTCTTCATATAAAATCATCTGTGCTTCATTCCGGCACAGACAGATACAGGTGTCTAGGAACTTAATCAGTGTTAGTCCTCTTTTTTTGGAAGAGAGTTTCTCTTCAAGTTTCATTTCAACTTTGGACATAAGCCAGGGACCAAGATAACTCAGTCATCTATGGTAGTACAAAACAGCTTGACACACATCAGACAAGACACCAACGTGAGATCAAATGCTGTAATAATACACACTATTTTTCCTTCTTTCTGAACGTTATTCCCATGGCAGCAATATACCTAAACATCCATCCACGTCGTGTACCCTTGCAGTTTTAGACTGTTATAGTCCTTTTGGATTAAAAACCCCACTGAATGTGAAAAGGGCAGAAAACCTAACTGCTGCTTAATGTCACGCTGATCAAAGTTTATAGCAGCGTACTGAACACCGGTAAAGCAACACGTTGGGAGCAATCTCTGTTTCTCATCAGTCAGTTGAACAGGCGCTATGTTAAATGTAGGTGGTAAGCTCATATATCTAATTATACAATAGCCAAACATTTTTTGCTTAATGAAATGGAAGACGTGTAATTGAAAACTTCAACGTAATTATTGCTTGGCGAGCACCAACTTTGGAAAATTGCATGTGTAGGAAGTCCTCGCAGCAGGCAGGCAATGACTTCTGCATTCTGCCTTCTCGGATATGTTACACAAATGCACACACACTCATAAACACACACGTTTATATATTATATGTGAATATTGTACATGATACGTATTATATGTGTATATTATACGCACACCTGGACACACACACACACACACATGCACAGAGCTGGTTACAGTTTTCCACTGTCTGGAGAACATAGGAGACTAATGACTCCATAGCTCAGATATCTAAGACGTATCTAAGCAATGGCTTCATGAAAGGCCTTGTCTTTTTTTCCAAATAGAATGAAAGGATTGTTACTGCGATGGGGTGACTCACCACCAAACTTTGTCGCCCTGAATCATCTTTCATGCACACAACTGACGTAGCAACCAGAGGGCTGGTCTGCAAGTCTGAGTCAAAGGCAGGACTCATAGAAACTATCGTTCCCACGTTTGATCATGTGAGAGGTTTTGGGGAAAGGGGTTGAAAGTGAGGAGAATATGACCGACCAGGTCCATTAGCGATTGCCATGCTGAACACAGAGCAGCCCTGGTCCTGGGGAAACCAGGGCTGATGTGGACACGACAGCCAAACTAAGCATGTTTGTCACTTCTCCTCTCCTTCCAGCCCCGAGCCCAAATGAGAAGAGTCGGACAAATCTGGGATTACCAGGAGTTATTTATGATGCTGAAACCCAATCGTTTTCCTTATGAAATCATCTCGGCTGATTGGGTGTTTGCTTTCATTGCAGAGAGTCCGATATGATTTCAAATGAGATCCCATCAAAGTCAGTTGTGTCAAGTATGAGTAGTTTCGCACACATTATAATCAAAGGCCAGATCTTTATCGGGCATCATGCTGATTGAGGCAAACAGGCTGTTGTGTAACAGATACCATGGCTGTCAAGGTGATTATGGATTTCTCTGTGGAAGGTATAGTATGAAACAAATCTAACCTGCACTTCTCCACAGCCTGAGAAACCCTGATGGATCAGAAGCTTGGCTGAAAAGAAAAACGCATCTCATAAGGGTATTATTGTTCCACCCCCAAAAAACGATCTTTAAGCAAACTGCACTGTGGTGCACAAGGACAGAACAGCAGTCATAATGGTAACATCATTGGTAAATACTGTATATTGCTTTTGGAAAGAGACAGCAATTGCCCATTCAACAATCCCATCCTTACTCTGTTCTAATGTCATTCCTGGTGCAGCAGTTGTATACCCCCCCCCCCCCCCCCAACCCCCCAATCAAGGAAGAAAGCCTACACCCAGCTCTGAGACATATACAGGGATGCAATCAATGGCTCTCCATAGTTAATGAACTTTCTGACCTTTCGGAAAATGTACACTGCTTAACCAGATTCAGCGTATTTAATAATTCAGTTAGAGAGGGACGGAGAAGAAACACTGGCTGCAATAAAGGAAGGAATATTTGTCTGTCCGAACACACAGCTGACATTTTATCGCTTTGGCTGAAAGAGAGAGGGAGACGGAGAGAAAAAAGAAGAGTCTCATTATAGCCACATCCATTTAGGTGGGTTTTAATAAAGAAGACAATGTGGATCTCAAGCTTTGGCTGAGCATTAGACTAATGGGAAAATCTATGCAGAAAATTAAAACCCCAATGAGGGTCTTGAGCATAACACTGTGTTGTGGTTCATTAGTGGAATGGCAGCTCACAGTGAATCTCTGTGTATGGATTCCAGCTTCGGAGACGACACAAGCTCTCTCTCTCTCTCTCTCTCTCTCTCTCTATCTCTCTCTCTCTCTCTCTCTCTCTCTCTCTCTCTCTCTCTCTCTCTCTCTCTCTCTCTCTCTCTCTCCCTCTCCCTCTCCCTCTCCCTCTCCCTCTCTCTATCTCTCTCTCTCTGTTCTAGGAGAGAAGATCAGGCATCGCCGGCCAGTAGCACCTTCAGAATGGAAGATCCTGAGCTGCATTATTGATGAGCCCAGGTCTGGTTTCAGACCTGGGAGGAAACGATAAGGTGTAATGCAAAGGGTCCGCTGTGATCACGGAGAACCACGCCTCACGGACCGCTAGCTAAGGCGAGCGGCTGACCCCGGGGTCGTCGGAAACAAACGCTTAGGGTGACACGCATGTCCCTGAGCCGTCGACGGACGTCACCTGCCGAGGGCTGGACTCTGGGGCCAGTGTCTGGGGAGAGGGTTGTCATATCTACCTGTCACACACTGTCTCAGGTTGTGATGTCACAGCAGAAATGGGAGTCGAGTTAGACCGCAAAGAACATCAGTGTATATGAAGGTCATCATTGAGGGACTTTCCGATTTCTTGGTAGTTTAACAGCACTTGATCTCATAAAATACTCCGATCCATTATGTTCTTGAAATCCATCTCCAGCGGGTATGACACTGGCTGTATCTTATGTTAACCAGTTAGCTCTCAGGATAAACATATCATTCTTTAGACGTCTAGATGTTGTTGGTTGATTGTTATTGCTGAGCTCCTAACACGCTCCTGAGCTGAACGACAGATCAATAGCTGCAGGCAATTTGAAGCGTGATCAGTTTGGATGGATTATTGCCTGGCAGGAAGGCTTTCACATTGATTCTCTCATCATGTCAATCATTGACTCTGACAACTCTAAAATCTCATCGCATCAGCAAGTCATATGCCCTCAATGAAAACAGAGCTTTAGTTTACAAGGTTCGGTAGACGCGAGTCCTTGATGTTGTCTGTATCTGGTTGCACTGTGAAGTGCTCATAAAAGATGAAGTAATAGAAATAAATTATGTATTCATTCATTCAATCGTGTTTATTTTATTGTGTTATTCATTGAAGAATTAATCTACGTGTACAGTCAGTCAGTCCTTTACGCATCTGTTCATGCGAACGTTTGTGTATTAGATTGGCATCACTTAACACTTTGTTCTACCACTGGTCCATCAAGCTCCCTCTTGCTCGCTCTCTTAACCCGTACAGAAAGGAAAAAAGGGAAAAGTAGAAAAACAGGGAACATGATATGATGTTAACATTGGCTTCCCTGCTTCCTCCCCAGCATGCTCCAGTCTGGCTGCTTCCTCCACCTCCTCACAGATCACTTGTGCAAATGAAAAGATGTTTCAATAATGGAAATTGGGATCAACAAATCCTTCTGCCCCGACTGACCCTGTTTTGAGTCTGTAAAAAACGAAAACTACTGCAAAGGATTCGATTGGCTGTGAAATGTCCACTTTACTCATTAAAAGCAAAACCAGTGTGTGGTTAGCTTATCGTGTTACAATGTAGCAGGGTTGTACAAGTAGTAGATTGAGATTTATATTCACTCGTGTAAACTGTGGACTATTTGTACATAAAGCAAGGAAGTCAACTAAAAGTGGCCCTTAGTTATCTGCTTTAAAGGTCTTGGACAACTCCCAAATGTCCATTTAAACACAAACACACTCAAGGTAAAACATTGGAAACTCAGAAAGGAACTGCAAACGAGGACTCGGGGTGACCATAACAACATGGCAATTACTGGCAACTCTATACAACAATAGCACATCTAATCGGAACGATAAAAACGGAAATGAATCGATATGTATCATTCTCTAACCCGATTTTGAAACTCCATTTTCTCATAATGGTCTCTGCTAATGAGGACACTCCTCCAGCTCACGTGACCAGAGTGGGCCTAATCATTGGAGTGTTACAGTAAGCCATGACAGTTTATTGGCGTAAAATTCCATAATGGCGCCAATCAATACCAACCCAGGAGGCTTTCGCCTGAGTCCGATTTGACACGTTTGAGTAACTACCACCGAGGGAGGAGACGAGAGCGGTGCTGAGCCTCCGACTCTCACTGAGACAGGAGAGAAGGACAAGAACCAGAGCCGTTTTCATCCCCCTGTCACCTGTAGGTGGAGCCCCCAACTCTTTGCTCCTTCTAACCCCAGACTCCCACCACCATCCCGGGGGCACCCAGTGTTTTGCCCTTCCGACTTCATCAATTGGCATCTCCAAAGCCCCACTTAAAAAAGTTGTCTGAATCACTGTGGGGAGACGGAGGCGTCTGAGGAGCGGAGGAGGGCACCGGAGCGCTTGTGAGGTTGGGAGGGATAAGTGATGCAATCAGGCCCCAGCCTCCGCTCCGCATCCCTGGGCGTGCCCCCGCCTGAACCGGGAGGTGTCTGCGCCGGGAGGCAGGGCGGGGCTCCAGGGACCCGGACTGAGAGATAAAAGGCCACATCAGAATGATGATCTCTATCGATCTGCAACCTTGGGCACTCCGAGGAGGTCCGGCATTCGTCACGTCAAAGCGGAACCCAATACCAGCTCCCCTGCTCCTGCAGATGGATTGGGCCTGTTCTCCAAGTTTGTTTAATTGATGACATGTTCCTTTTGAGGACCACCACTATATTCATCCAACGCATTCATTGATTTTCGAAAACACCTTTTTTAAACTCTATCTCTTCCATCTCGTTCTCTCTCTCTCTCTCTCTCTCTCTCTCTCTCTCTCTCTCTCTCTCTCTCTCTCTCTCTCTCTCTCTCTCTTTCTCTCGCTCTCTCCTTTTCCCCCCAAAACTAATGGCACTAGATAAAGCTTACACCTTGACAAACCTGCAGCTTGAGTTAATTCCTTGACGCGGCACAGGAACAGGCAGTTAGATTGCTGCCCAGTGTTGGTGAATGTGTCTCTTTGTTAAGGTGGAAGGCTTGCAGTCCTGGAGACCTATGGGATGAATCACTGATGACGGGGGAGAAGGCTGATATGTACACACGCACACACACACAGACACACACACAAAAAGACGTATACACCAAGACTCAGGAAGAAGTTTTTATTAATTCTTTACATTAATATCCATACTTTCTACATCACACCTTCATAGGCCACAGTCGAAAAGATGCTGAACTCTGCTGCCTGAAAGCCAAGCATCATTCCATCAAACCATCAATCATACCCCCCCAAAAAGTGGATAATCTTACTTAGAAATGTTACGTGAAATGTTAATGTGGAATTCCATGACAAGGATCAACCTTCACCAAGGCACACAGAAGGGGCATTGAATGCATCCGAGCAAAGACCAAAGAGCTCCGTGCCCTTGACGCTCTTTAACTACCCACACAAGAAAGAATTTGAATTGGCAAAACACTCAATCCTGTTCCAGGGGATCTAGAGAGCATGACTATCTCGAGGGCCTAAAAAAAAAAGTTCATTTAGAGGAACCGGCCAAGCGAGCAATTGAGCGGCATCTTTTAGCCTGTTTGGCACGGAAATGCCAGCCTGAGAGCGTTTGAGAGTTCCCAGGGGATCTCTCCTTGCTGGCGTCAGAGGAGAAGGACCTCCACCTGCGCCTCGGAGTCATTCTGGCACAGGTGAGCAGAGCTGCGCTGAGCGGGCCCAGTTGAACCATGTATGTTTGACCAGGAAAGAATCCACTTAGCATGATCCTACAAGCGAATCAAAGCCATACGGGAGTTCATCCGGAGTAGCATCTTGGGAAACAGTCTGTATACGCTAGGAAGCAATAGATCCCCTCCTGTAACTGGCGTTGAAGCACAAATAGAATGGACAACAAAAAGAAAGAGGGGGGGTCGGGGGGGGGGGGAGTGGGGGAGTGGGGGATTGTGCAAAAAAGCTCACTTTTGGATTTAAAGCACCTATCTAAGATCCAAGGGCCTTGAGAAGAGGATTGGATTACTGTCGAGCAGATTTACTCCCATGGCTGCTTGCCACTGCATCATCATAGAGGCCCCTGCTCTGGATCAATGGGGATATTTACTGCTCCTGTTTCAGGGAGACTTTCACAGTGGGCAGGGCATTAAACACTCACCAGACAGCAGCCTCGTCCCCAACCACAGGCCTGCCTGCCCTACCCAGCCCCCCACCCCCTCCCCATGCACACGCACACCGAAACACGCACATGGTGGCATGTCCAAATGTCAACACACGTTCACCCCAAACAAGCAGCTAACGCTCTCCTGTCGGCAGGTAAGGCAAACAAAGTGACATCTGACAATTGGATTCGATTGTTTTGAGAAGAAATGTGATTTCACTGTAGAATGAAAGATAATGTACATAACTCATCAGGGATGAAGATGCTGTTGTTTACATTGTGTCAAACTATATTCCATGCCAGACACAGTGTATTGCATTCCGTTAAATGTAATGTATCAGACCAAATGTAGTTAAAGTAAATATTAGAATATGCAGCAGGTTCTGTCTTGTCACAATTGTATTATTGATAAGTCCTCATATAACCTCTTGAGTTGCTGGTTGGGAGTCCAAATTGAAATCACTTGAGGTATAATGTCTTATGTCTCTCCACAGTGCTTTTGTCATGCATGACTCAAGGTTCAACCATGGCTCAGCTACTGATAATAAAATGCCATAAAGATTGCTCCTCCGAGACCTTAACAAAAAGTGTTTTTTACACTCATTTGGTCTCGTCTGCAAAAATTAACCATTTTCATTTGGTAAATGCTAGCACATGAGTGGAAGAATGAGTGGAATGCTGTATTCAAAATGAACTGAATACAAAATTGCTGGGTGAGAAACAGTAATGATTTGCTTGGGAATTGTATTGAGTAAGCCTCTGTTAGCAGCTGATATTGGACACAGACGTTAGACAATCCAACATCCTACATTTCCATAGCGTCCCAAAAAGCACCTTAGGGCAAACTCACAATCGGTTGAAAACAACTGTCCAAAACAACCAATAAACAGACAATAACCTACTGATGATGGTTGAATGGAGATCATTACGACTTAATACAGTTCATCACATGCAGGACACAGCAAAAATTATAATTCTAATTCCTTTCAATGTCAACTTTAATTCTAATTCCACTTAGTATTGCTGGTTGCTTAGTATTGTTAGTCCTCATATTTAAATGTAAGATTCCTACATGTTTAATGTATGCACCTTCCTACCAAAGCAAAATCCTTGTCTGTGCAAACTTTCATGGCGAATAAAACCCATTCTGATTGGCTGACAGCATGGTCGCCTGCACTGATGACCAGGCTGTCACTCATCACCAGCGAATATTTGCCTGCATCCAGCCGCAAGAGGCCGGAGCGATGATTGGTTCTCGTTTTTGCTAAATGTGTCCCATTGTGCTCAGCTCTGCATATTAATTTTAATATGATTACATTCATTTTTTTGTGCCCCGAAGCCGTCCTGATTGGATCAAGTCATTAGTGTCTGCCAAACGGGCAGCTGAGTGAGAGAGTCTGTTCAGAAGAGGAAGCCTTCATCCTGTGGACATTGTAGGGTACACATGAGGGGAAATGAAAAAAAAGCAGAGATGCCATAATCATGGCTTCTGGAACGAGTTGACAAGTTTTAATTTTTGCTTCTTACACAACTGCTTTTCATATTCAATTAAAAGCAAGCTCAATCATATCCTAAAGACAGATGGAAATGGGTACAAATTGTGTTGAAAAGATTGTAAAAAGGAAGTCCAAAAGTCAATCAAATCTGCTTGTCCAGCAGAAGATGCTAAAACACAATGTGTTTGTGTGTGCAGCGTGTATGCGTGTGTGAGTGAGTGTGTGTGTGTAGGTGCGTGTGTGTGTGTGAGAGTGTGTTACCTGTAAATTCACCTGTCGGGATGTATACAAATGTCCTGATGTAGATATTGTTTAGTTCTGACTGAGGTAACATGCTGCACTAACTAGCGCAGCCATGTGTTGCATCTCAAGAACACTGGAATTTACACTAGTACAGACTGCCTTAATGCTCACCAGATGGCTTTGCTGTGTGAATCACATAAGTGTGTGTGTGTATGCGTGTGTGTGCGCGTGTGTGTGTGTCACAGCATGTTATGTGTTAGGTGTCTTGTGACACTCCAGGGGGCGATGCTGGGCGACCACCACCAGTGCTCTCTCGTTTCCTCAGACACACACACACACACACACAAATAAAAGCACATCATTCACACACACATTTATGTGAGCACGACAGCACACACCACATACACTATGGATATGATAAATCCACAAACCCCAATCTAACATATGCCACACAGACGCTACACACACACACACAGAGAGTCTCTCTGGGACAAACAGAGGTTGTCACACACATCTGATCGTCATGTGAGCTCATTACCATCCAGCCAGGGTTAACAAAGCTGTATTCTTCCACAGACGATGACATCCAGCAGCATTTACAGGAAACCTCACCGAGGCATGCTATAGCTGCTACAGCTGCTCAAACACTTGGCTCTCACTTACTACGAGCCAGACAGGTCGGCATTATGACCTCGCTTGTACATGACGCAGACATCTGACTGTATGGAAATCTCAATCCTGTGTCAAGCGTTCACATGGCGACAGACCTCGGTAAACTCTTCGTTCCTAGCTGAGCGATGCAGTCAGGTCATGATGTTTGATGCAAAGGAATCACATTTTGTCTTGGGGTTTTTTCATGCAATGTTATTGTGCCTTTTCATACAAAGGAGTAATGTACAGCTTGCTGTGCTGTCAGTTGAGTAGAAAGAGCCAACCTACAGCATGTAAGAGACTGTGTCGCGTAAAACAAAACACCTTACAAAACACCTTACATACCTGAGCGCAGGCCTCATGATGGACTGTAGAATAATACTGAAGCTATTCCATGACAGTTAGCTACAGGAGACATTATCATTTCAGAGATCATTTAAACACATTGCAGTGCTAAAAGGCCTGTAGGCTATTTGCCAATAATAGTGTCAGAAAGAGAGTGCATCCATATTGTAAATATTATTTAATGTATCACCGGCATGAAAACACTGCAAACCTATATTTTACATTTACAAGCTGAATCTTTCCATTTCCTATGAACTCTCTTATTGATGGTTTGTGTACAGGGTAACGTAGTAAAACACTCTCCCTCTTAGTTAAAAAGTAACATCCTTCGTATATACTTTATTATTCTAAAATATAACAAATGTGATTTATGTTAATTGGATGTTTTATTCACATGCACTCACACGCACATACACATCAACACAATGACACACACGCACACACACACACGTAAACACAAACACCTCAGATTTCTAAACTATTAACACAAACACATGCAGTGTCTCCTCTATTTGATCCCGTTGGATATTCTGTAAAAATTTAAATCCTTCATAATATTTACAACATAATTGAACATCTTTTCTGAAACACTCAAACCACTCAAGGAAGGCTGGAGAGCAGATGGCGGCTAATTATATTCTTTCATTTAGTTTTAGTTTTTTTCTCTTCATGGAAAAAAATAATATTCCCATATTGACCATGTTCCTTTTATATGTGTTTTATCACCAGAGATGTCTGGGAATCAGCAACATGACTGCCAGTCATCCCCAGAAGGACTGCAGTATTTATTTGAAATTCCCAAAATAAAGAGGCCATTTCAAAGGGCTCACCAGGATATGCAGCACCAAACACAAGCAAAAGCAAATATTTTAGAACACAACCCATTTTTCCACTGAATTTTTGAGCAAACATTAAACAAATTTACAAAAGACTCTGAACATATGTTGCTGTAAGATTTGTTTAGCAATGAAGTTCACACAGGCAGGAGATCCTGAGAAAAATGTCTGGTTGTAACCTACTCTACCCTTAGAAACGGTCTCTTGGTCACTCGATAGGTTGCCACCCTGTTTGGTTTGATCCCACCTCTGTTGCAGTTTGGCAGAACTGAGTTATTACACCTTCATGGTGACTTCCACATATATAAAATGTTCCTTTGTAAATTACAAAAATGTTAATAGTAAGATTGCTTGTTTCTGAATAATTAAATGGATTGTAATCATTTCTGGGGAGCTGTGAAAGATATTGATTCTGTATTTTTTTCCCCTGCTCTTTCTTTCATCCCGGGGGTAGGCTAAAAATTGATTTGTTTTTTCTTGCATTTGCGTGTCTTAAGTGTCGAGTGCTCCTGTTTGTTCCTTGAATTCACCTCAACAAGGCCTTATTTTAGTTTGTTAAAATGGAAGCCACGTTTTGCAAGGTTTCAGTTTTTCCCGAGGCTGAGTCGCAAAGAATGGGTACGTATTATTTGAGTCGGCTTTGAAATGGAGGTTATACTAACAGCGACTTTCCTTTGACCCATTTATTCTGGGGAATGGATAATCTCGGGTTAAATAAATTATTTAAGCAAAGAAAACAATTGTTCATTTAGATTTATATAAACAATTCTGTGTGATTTGTGTGAGTATTGAGAAGTTGTTTATGCACACTGCACAGCGAGGAAGGTGTAATTTCCATTAAATCAAATAATCCATTACTAAAACAATTCATGTAATCATTGAATCTTAGAACCTGCCATGAAGAAAAATAAAATCTGCAATGCATTTAAAGAGGTAAGAACAGAAAGCGTCCTATCAAATGCAGGGAAGGAGACCAGTCAAACACAGATGACCTGTTCTCTCTTTTTTTTTATTTGAGAAGGTTTGATTGAGTGGAGGAGGACGTCCTTGAGAGAGCAGCACAGGTGCTGCCACCAAGGAGCCCTTCTGCAACCTGGAGGACTGGTACGCTGAACACAATCCAAACAACACGTGATAGATAGCTCAGTCAAAAGGGTTAACGATAACTCACAGACAAAACGTCTCGTTTTAAAAAGTGCATTCACAAACATGACAAATACTCTCAACTCATGATGTCTATTTTCATGTGATACAAAATATGCATACCTGTTTAGATTTGTCCGTATTTCTATACATACATTTTTATTTATTTTTTACTTCCAAAGGATATCTTTTTTTCGTCTTTTTACAAAGGTTAAAAGCAGGGTTGTCATAGCAGCTTCAAATACCCAGCGGCTCCTTCACTTTATCTTCACCTGACATGTTACACATAGTCTTGCTGGATATCCAAATAAAACCTCACAAGGTGTCTCTGTTTTTCAACTGTCATGACTTGTTGTCTTTATTGAAAGAGATACTTAGAAGTGAAGTCTGCAATCTTTAGAAAACAAGGATCAATAAAATGCTTGGGCAATTAAATATATTTTCTTATACCCGCTTTTTTCAATATCATAAATACTAAAGACACAGGACAATATTATAACACAATGCCGGGAGAGTAAATGTAAAGATTAAAATAGTTCAAACATTTTTTTCAAGTTTTCTACTTCATGAGAAAAATAATAATTAAGCGAGCACAGAAATACCATTCGTGGGTCTTATTTCAGTCCATACCTGGCCCTTTGTGTGGGAGCAAACATAAACAATGTAGCCCAACAAAGGCTAGTCAGTCTCGGCAGCAACTGGCTCTTTCTTATTTCAGTCCTTTACAATGAGGCAATTCGCTAGTCGCCACTGAGTCAAGGTATTATTTTTAAAAGGAAAATCCATGAAAGCAGTCGAACATACTGATAGAAACCAATGAGTACCATGCAAATCTTGCAAGACGACATATTCTCAAACTAGAGACAAAGTATTCTTCGTATGAGCGAAATATCAAGGAGGATGGAATGCCTCTAACCAATACTAAATACTATATTTCCAAAATCCAAACAAAAAAACGTAACCTGTACATAATATAGTACATAAGTGTTCAAACTGGATTAGCAGTTTATGTCCTTTCCACGTCATGAGATTGGTCTCTCTGAGAGGATACTACCGTTAGTCTTTAGTTGATACCGATTTCTTTATTCTCGTCCATAAACCTTGAGAACGGCCGCCCAGCCCCCACCTCCAGCCCAGTCTTCTCTAGGCCACTCATGGGAGGGCTACTACCAACATGTACCCGCTCCAGACCTCCAGACAGGTGGCCCAGCGAGGTCATCCCAGGGCCCCCGAGGCTCACGGGCAGCTGGGGTATGCCCCCGTTCTGGATGACGGAGATCTCATTGTTCTTCATGGCCAGTCCATTGGTGATGGCTGCTGCATACTGGTTCCAGAAGCCCGGGTCCACGTTCATGGCCCGCGCGGCCAGATCCTTCTGGAACATCTCGCTGAACTTCATGGCATCTCCCCCCAGCAGAGCCATGGGGTTCTCAACGGAGAGACGGCGGCCTCGCCGCGCTGGCGCGTTGTTCCACATGTGGGTGCCCATGTGAACCTGGAAGAGCATCAAACACACATAGGAATGTTTACGATTGTTTTTGGTAGTAATCTCAATTACATTTTACTAATGACAATGTAGGATCTACTACCCATGGGAAATGGTGTTGTAGTACTATGACATTGTCATATTATGAGGTAGAACTTAGGCAATCTTTCTTCACCTCATAGATGTACGTGAGTCTTGATATGACTTATCAAAGGTAAAGTGACTGGTGTCCCTCCTACCTTCAGGTTCCCCTTAGTGGTAAAGGCCCGTCCACAGATGGAGCATCCGAAAGGCTTCTCCCCCGTGTGGGTGCGCTCGTGGATCTGCAGGGCGCTCGCGGAGGAGAAGTTCTTGCCACACGAGTGGCAGTTGTGCTGCTTGGGAGTGCGTCTGGGGGGCGGGGGCGCCAGCATGGGGGTGATGCTGGGGTTCATGGTGGTGTGCGGCGCCGTGGCGGGCACCTGGACGCCCACGGGCAGGTGGGGGCTGTTGCTTAGTGACATGGACTTGCCGTGGCCGTTCATCTCCATCTTGATCATGTTGGAGGCTGTGGTGGCCAGGCTAGGAGTGCTGAGTCCTGAGAGAAACATATCGTAGGGACCAGGGAAGATGGAGTATTGCATTAGAGAGGTTGAGTAAATATTGTATGAGTATGTTGACAGTTGAAATGGGTTCATGTGAGCTGTTATTTGCGACGCCATGTGAGTTCATGTCTCTGCACGTACCTCTGTCTCTACTCAGGAAGAGCATGTTGAAGTGGTTCTCCTCCTTAATGAAGTGCCTGGAAGGCTGGGTGGCAGTCAGGTCCAGTGCCCCGTTGCCCTCAGACACAGGGATCGGCGAGGGAGTGTCCGATTTTTCGGACTTCACTGTGGCCATCCCGTGGTTGTTATCCTGTCCTCCCCCTGAAGCGCTGTTATGGTTGAGAATGGTGACTGGGAGACTGTTGGAGTGGCTCTCTGGGTGGCTGTGGTCAGGGGACAGATTTTGCATAGAGCCGGACGACTCGGACAGGGCCGGGCTGCCCCCATCAGACAGGGCTGGGCTTCCCCCATCCCCCATTGCAGACACGGAGTCACTGGCAAAGAAGTCCCCCTCCACTTCGAACCCACCTCCATTCTGGTAGGGCTTCAGGCCAAAGGAGCGAGTCATGTTGACCGTCGAGTCGATCATCTTCATCTGGTTCTCTAGAGCGGCTATGCTGGAGATGACAGATGTGGGCGGGGAGGCTCCGGGAGAGTAGGGGAGGAAGGGTTTGGACGGGTCCATCTCCCCCTCCTTCAGCTCCGCTTCCTCCTCCATGGCCTGCTCCATCTCGTCCAGGAGGTCGTCGTCATAGCTGCTCATGGCGTCAAGGCTCTTCTCGTCGAACGAGAGGTCTGCGTCCATGTCCTGCAGGCTCTCTGGGAGGGGGGTGTTGGGGATCTGCCCCCCCATGTGCATGCGGATGTGCTGCTGCAGGACCACTGCGTTGGTGAACTTCTTCTGGCAGATGGGGCAGGAATGTTGCACCCGCAGGGGGGGCTTGGACCGGTGGACCCCAAAGTGAGTCTTCAGGTTGCCCTTGGTGGTGAAAGCCCGTCCGCAGATCTTGCACTTGAAGGGCCTCTCGCCCGTGTGGATGCGGTAGTGCATCTTCAGAGCGCTCTGACAGCTCAGCACGCGGTGGCAGATGACGCACTGGTTGGGGTCGGTCATCTTCTTATCGATGTTCTCCACCAGCTGCTGCAGCTTGGAGGTCTCGGACGTTTGCATAGAGTCCAGGAGGCCGCCGAAGGGGAACTTGGCTTTGAACTGGTCCGAGAGCATGGGGAGCACCGGGTGGGAGGTGGAGGAGGACGAGGTAAGCATGGGGAGGATGTTGTGGGAGGCCGAGCTGGGGGCACTGATGGGCTCACAGGCCAGACCAGCGCCGGTGCATGAGGAGGAGTTGATGGTGGTGGACAGGACCAACTGTGTGACAGAGGTGGTAGTGGTGTTTTCCCCTGGTCTGGAGGCGACAGTAGGGGGCAGGTGAACACCCTCTGATTTCAGCAGAGGCTGCGCGTCGGCCACTGTGTTGGCCTTAGGGGAGGGAGGAGCTGTGGTCATGCCAGCGTCTGTGAATATGTTCGGGGAGAGAGACGCACACTCGCTGGATGGTGGAGAGGGCCTCTGGGGTGACCTGCTGAGTGGGGTGAGGCTGGGGGAGTCGCCGAACCCTCCCATCATACTGGGGAGAGTCGGAGGGAGCTGCAGTCCCACTGAGGAGGACACTGTGGGCAGGACAGGCTTGCTGTCCAGCCAGGTGGTCACAGGCTTCTCAGGGGGCAGGGACATGCCGTAAGGGATACCTGAACTGGTGGGCACATTGTCCAGATACTCGGGCACGGGGTACGGGTTCATCTGGATGTGGGGGTATTTCTCCTTGTGTCTCTGAAAGTGGACCTTCAGGTTCCCCTTGGTGGAGAAGCGGTTGCCGCAGATGTTACACTTGAAGGGCCTTTCCCCCGTGTGAGAGCGCAGGTGGATCTGCAGGGCACTGTCACTGCCAAACACCTTGGCACAGAACCTGCATTTGTGTTTGAAGAATGGGTCCTCTGAGCTGGGCTTGGTGTCGAACACCGACACATTGGGGGGTTTCCCCTTGCGGTGCTTCATCAGGGCGGAGAGGGGGTCCAGAGCGTTGGCGGTGGCTGCTATGCTGGCCAGAGGGTTGGGGAAGATGACACTGCTGGAGGAGCTGTGGGGGTTGAGAGGGAGGCTGGAGGCCGAGCTGAGAAGGCTGCTGTGGCCCAGCGCCGGGGGGCTGCTAGAGGTCCTGGACAGGGCTGAGCTGCTGCTGCCACCGGCTCCTGATCCACAAGCCCCGCTGGAGCTTCCGGAGAGGGAGGACGAGCAGGGGGGCAGAAGAGAAGCCACGACGCTCCCACTTGAAGGGGGGTAGGGGGAGCTCGCCGAGGTGCTGCTGGGCATGGTGGAGCTAGACTGCTGACTGCCGTTTGACACAGACTGAGCGACAGGCCCGTCCAGAGCTGAGGCGAGGGGGGAGGAGCCTTGGCCGCTCAGACCGGAGTGGAGCCTGAGGGGAAGCTGGTGGGCAGGGGGGGCCATGAAGCTGTGGAGCTGGAGCTGGCTGGGGCCAGAGGGGGCGCCCTGGGCAGAAGCGCTGGAGCTCCCGTGGTGGGGGTGGTGGCTGAGGGGAGGCTGGGCGCCAGGCTGGCGGTTCATCAGTGCCACCTGGCTGCGTATCTGTTCTATCAGCTGCAGTTGGTGGATCTGCTGCTGCTGCAGAGCCATCAACTGGTCCAGAATCATGGGAATCGCCATGGTGGACACGCCTCCGCTGGCGGCCGCCGCCCGCACGCTCTGAGAGAACTGGGCCACCGCCACCCTGGTGCCGTGTAGGGTCTCGAGGGTGACGTTGGTGCTGGGCATGCTGTAGCTGGCGGCTGGGGAGGGAGCGGCCTCGCTGAGCTGAGGTAAAGTTCCATCTGGCTCCGGGGAGCCCTCTCTGTCTTCAGGGTCTGGGGGCTTCTCTGGGGACAACTCCAGATCCATGGGCTCCTCCTCCTCCTTCTCCAGGGAACCGCCCACCTCCAGGGCTAGCTCCGCCCCCTCATCCCCTCCCTCCTCCGGACTGTGGCTGCCCTCCCCGGGGTCCTCGCTCTCCGCCTGGTTGCTGGGGCAGCTGGGCGTGGGGGAGGGCTCTGCGAGGTACTCCTGGGAGGGGTCGGGGGTGGGCGGGCGCTCGTTGTCGTTGACGATCAGCACCAGGGGGTTCTTGGTGCAGCTTTTTAAGTGTTCGCAGAAGTCTGACCACTTGAAGAATTCCGCGCAGCACTTCTCGCAGATGTGCGTCTCCTCGCTCCCGCTGCGGCTCTCGTTGCCGCTGTCCGCATCATCCAGGATCAGACCTGGGGCTGGGGGGAGGAGGGAGGACGGGGGGAGGAGGGGAGACAAAGAGGGGGCGGGGAATTCATGAATAAATAATCAATCAAAAATCCACACGTATTCTGCGCGGCAACCCTGCAAAGATTTAACCTTTGAATCTTTTTTTTCTCTCTTTTAACATAAGCAGAATCGATATTCTTTATTTTTTGGTTACTCAGAACAAATTGCCCTGGTTCACCAATTCTCCAGACCTAGTGTTGTGCCTTCCCTCTCTCTCCATAGAGCCAGCTAATAATTTTCTTTGTGCAATCCATCAAATTATGAGGGCCTATCAATTGTGGATACTGCCGCTTAATGAAATTCCATAGAAGCTATTGATTTCCAATATTTCATACAATTCACAGCTGCCTCGTTTGTTGGGTACAAATCAGCTCTTTGATGGACCTATTAGGATTCTCCTCTGCTATCAAGCCCAGTCATTTCCACCAGCATTTCAAACGGCTAGGCCTCTTCATTTAGAATAGGTGAAGCCATTCAAACACAGTCTTTTAACAGAGGTCATCGAGGTCCAGCTTCTCAATGAACGTTGAATGTTCTCTTACATGTTTTAAGACCTACAGCAGCACTGTTAAGTTACATTTTGATGAAAGTCTAAATGTCTATATTGTGTGATCTTAAGTTAAATTCAAAATGTGTTTTCCAAAGTATGTGTTTGTGTGCTATACAAAATACGTGTGTATTTATAAATTCTAAAACGTTTAGTTATGTTATCAATGTTACAATTAATAACAAATATTATTTATTGTAGGCAAATATTTTGTTATATATTATGTATGTTATATATATATTTTTCCATATTGTTGTATATTATGTTTCCATATTAAGTGATGATTTAATACATTTGAGCATTTTGTTATTCTTGTTGTCTATTTGATACAAATCATAAAAGTTGAGTGATTATAAATTTTACTTTTTAACGAATATTGTAGCTTTGCGAAGGAACATCTATTAAAACAAAAAATGTTCTTGTCTCTCGCTCATTCTACCTCTCTCTTTTTGAAACGAGACTTGCCAGATTACATTCTATGGCAGTCATTTCTTGGATTAGTAACATGTTTAATCACGTTTAATCACTTCCTCTTCAGTGCGCTTACAACAGGAGATTTACTGAACATGACTCTACTTCGCACCTGATCAAATCATTAAGGACACGCTTTTATTCATTCTAAAATGCATGGATGCCTGTGTGTGTACGTGCGTGTGTATATGTGTGTGTGTGTGGCGTGCATGTGTGTGTGTGTGTGTGTGTGTGTGAACAATTGTACACGTGTTAAGCGTGTATTCATTATCCAAGCAGTTACTGTGCCTACGTGACAAACATGACTACCTTCCTGACTCTTACTGATGAGTAATTACAAAAAGACAGTTCGCATTCCTGATTATTTTCAAATGTTCAACCTGATGAACAATAACAAATGTTGTAAGTGTGAATGTGAAACAAGCTTTGAAAAATGTCAAAGGTTGGAATGTGATAATTACAAAATGTGAAGTCATGGGCTGGCTTCCTCTTTCTGATGGTTCAGTGAGCACACCTTCCAAACCAGCCTAAATAGATATCATTATCACATTCTGATTGGTTGGAAGACTTTAGTTTACCACAGCTGGGCGTGATACAAATGCAATATGCATTTCCATCAATCAATCACAGAGAAATACCTTTAAAGTCCAAACTAAAGTTGCTTAAAAATGTAAATGTGAATATATATTTTCTGATCAAATCTGGAGGGAGGCCTAACACACACACACACACACACACACATGCACATGCACATATCATTGGGGAAGAAAAAAAAACATTCACTTAGACCGTCAAAAAATAGCAGTACATCTGAACCCAGACAGCAACAACACAGAGAGTAAGGGGTTATTCTCGGCTCAAACTAGATAGCACCTAGTTCATCTTCACAATGAGTGTTGGAATTAATCCATCCAGCTTACAATTTTCTACAATGAACACTGTCGGGTTTAGAATGTGCTCACATTGTGACGTCAGACGGATAGGTTCTAAGAAGGAATATCTACTCAGCCCTGGGCCTAAACATCACACCACACCTATGAACAGTGTACTGTATTTTACATTGCTTTAAAAATGATTTCCAGATAAATGGTGCCCTCTCGATAAAACATTCATGTAAAAAATAGGCACAAAGAAATAAATGGATAAGTGGAGATTGAACGATTGAAAATCATTGTGACACGTGCCTTACGTCAGAAATCCCTTCAGCCGTTTAGCGGATGAAATCTAGAGCTAATTTCCACGATCGGGGGTGGGAGAGGTAAATGAGTAGGCATTGTGTTGGGATGATTAGCTGTTTGCATGGTCTTACAGTCAACTCTTCTTTAATTCCTTCTATGGGCTTTTGAGAGGGTTCATTTGTTTGGCTATGACCCGAAAAATCACTCAAACAAAAATTTTACAAACAAGTAATGTGATTATCACAGGGCACTGCTGTCAAGTACTGGATATTTTTTAAAGCGCATTTACACCAGAATACCTTCTATGGAAATTTAAGACAAAAATGTTTAAGATAATATATCCCATGATACAAGATAATTATATATAAATATAAATACATTCCTTTTACTAACCATATATCATTTTTTCATACAGACATATTTAAACACATTTGTTCATACATATTTTTTTTGTGATTTTTCAAGGGACTACACTAGGAAAGGTAAATTTTTTAAGCATGCTGCATGAACTTTATAAGAATAAAATAAAAAAGTGAGCAGAATAGATTTCTTTTAAAGTATCGTTGTTAAATATTGAATACATTTTTCATCTGAATTACGTTTTAGCAGTTCTTTTCATTCTCGCGTTGTATTTCAAATTAATGTGACAAGAAATCTTAATTAATTGCTCTTCAATCACACAGATATATTTTTTTATGTCATATATTTTACTATTAAAATAACATATTCCTCTAAATAACATTTCTACAAAATACATTACATTAATATAAATGAGATCAGTATATTATGATAAATACAACAATATAATATATAAGAAAAACAAAAACATGTCCTCAAGTCTTAAAAGAAGGTGAGCGTGTGTGCCCCTGCATGGGCGCCCTTGTGTGTGTCTGTGCGATCCCACGTGTGTGTATTGATTCTCCTCCAGCAAGAGAAAGGAAGGCATTAAAACACAAATCCAATGCGTTTTTCATTCCTTTAAGAGTCCTTCCTTTACTCAAATGAAAAAAATATGAAGCTGAGGCCCAATCAATGGAGGGATTGTACACTTTGAATCATTTTATCCGCTATCACTCTCAGCAATCTGTGGCATCCTAACGGAGACCACTAATCTGACATATCATATCACAGGAGGTAGTCATGCTCTGTGCTGCTGTTGTGGATCCCACAGAGGAGCGTATTGAGCACAGTACAGAGTACAGAGCAATTACAAACTCTTCTCTCCTGACAATTTCCAGAATCACTTACAGCACACAAACAAGGACGCGTACACATGAGCGCAAATAAGAAGCTCAGCACACACACACACGACGCATCACCTTATACACCACCGCACACACATGGTACAAAGCTTACACGTAGAATTGTCACAGTCACACTAATGCTTCTCTCTCTTTCTCTCTCACATTCACACACACACACACACACGTAACACAGTGCTACTGTAATACACTTGTCAATAAGGCTAAAGAAAAACGGGATGAAGAAAAGAAAGCAGATGTATCTAAATCATGCCCTAATGACTCTAGTGCACATTTCTCAAACAACAGATGACTATCATTGACTGTATTTGTCTGAGATCCAAATCAATCTTCCATTTGGAGTAGCTATCTGTATATAGCCATAACAGAACCACTCCTATCTACTTTACTATGCTGGCTTCCCTGTTCTCTTTCTATCTATCTATCTATCTATCTATCTATCTCTCTCTCTCTCTCTCTCTCTCTCTCTCTCTCTCTCTCTTTCTCTAAAGATAAATTGCTATAGGTCCAGACCAAGCTGAGGGAGAATAGGGCGATGAGGAGGAGAGCGGGGAGGAGGCCTGCTGGGTTCAACTATGTTGGAATTCCAGTACCAATTACTTTTTTCCACCGTTTTTATTTTCTCTCTGCACTGTCCTTCCTTCCCTGTCCTCGCGCATTCTGCACTTCATTCTATCTCTCCTTTTCTGTCTCACCAACTCTCTTATTTCTTGTCCGGGGACGGGCAGCCGAGACACTGCCTCTCTCCTCTTTCTCCCTCCGTCTGTTTGCAGTCAAATAGAAAAACTGCAAAGGACAAAAGTAGCACTGCTCCTAGTATAACACTGAACCCTGAGAGATGATTTTGTAATGTCCCAAAGAAAGAGAAGACACCTGGCTCAGTTCTGACTTCATTCTCCCCCCAGACCTCCCCTCAAGCCTGACACCGAGTTTTGCCTTCCTTCCTAGACCCATCCACACAGACCAACACCCTGCCCTGCCCTGCTCCCCTCCACCCCCTCCACCACCCCCACCCCGCCCCCCTTCCCAAGGGCTGGGTCAGTCAGGCCCTGCTCTCAGCTCTGCTCTCCCCACAACAGGTCACCCTGAGCCAGGCACACATCTCCCTCCCCTCCGCTCACCCGACCCGTCTTCTCCCGGGGCCCGTCTCACGGCTCCCTCATTCCTCCTCGTCGGGGCTGGGTCCATCTGCAGCGCATTACAACGCCTTCCCCCCTCCGACAGGGAGGCCTTTGTCGCTGCGCGCAGATGAGGCCCAGCCAAAACATTAACGATTTGTTTGTGTTAGCATTGCGATACAGTATTCAGTGACGGCGCTCTCTCCGGATGGATGTGTGACACCACGCTGGCGAGCTCAGCTCTATCTTTTTCTCCCTCTCTTCCTCTATCTCCCTCTTGCTCCCTCCCTCCCTCCCTCGCTCTCTTCCTTTCCCTCACTCTCTCCCTCTCTTCATCTCTCCCTCTCTCTCTTCTGAGGCATTGCATTTCTCGGTTCTCTGAGTGCTGAGTGGTAATTAAAAGACAGCCATATTTGAGTGCGTTTTGCCCGAGACGTCTTTGGCATGGCTGCGTGGGTGGTCTGTGAGACTCAACCTAATGGTGAGAGGGGATTAGAACAAAGCCAAACACAGCTCAATTGAAGGGGAAGCAGGGAACAGTCGTGTTGTCACTACGAGGAGGACTTCTTTATGTCTTTCCTTCTCTTTAATTTCATCCATCCTTGTCTCAGAGCCTTCCTCCCTGTGCTCTCTCCTTGAGTCACCCAAAAGAGGCTTCCCATACAACATCTTCCAGATTCTTAAACTGAGAGATTGTAAACCTGTTCAACACCAAACATGAATACCATCTATTATCTATTATCGAAATAATGTGTAAGTGACTTACATTTTAAACAATGATCGGTCTCAGTCATCAGCGTGTATGTGTGTGTGCGAGCGTGTGTGTGTGTGTGCGCGGGGTGTGTTCTCCGTCTCCCCCGGCCCCCGGGAGGAGCAGCGCTCGCAGCGTCTCGCGGCAGAGAGGAAGCGGCAGCGAGATGAAAGCCCTGCGGCTGTTAACACTTCCTAGGACACGGGTAAGCCTCGGCGAATGGCAAGGTCAACTCCACACGCATGCTCTAATTGTATTAAGAGCTTGACATCTAGCGGCCGGCCCTGGCAGGGCGGAGCAGGCAAAGGTTAAGTCAGCCAGCTCTATCAAAGTCCCTTCTAACCAGGCACCCCCGGGGGGTGGGGGGGGGCACGAGACGGGGGAGGATGGAGGCGGGGGAGTGCCTGGAGGCAGGGGGGGGGGGGGGGGGGGGGGGGGGGGGGTGGGGCTGGTGGAGGCTAGTTGCCACTGTGGCTACTTACCAGGGTAAGGGGCAGGCATGGAAGGAGTGTGAGGCCGTAATCGGACAACAATGTCAGCCTGCCCACAAAAGGACCACGCACTCAAAAAAAGGGGTCAAAATTAACATGAGGTTTTAAATAACTGAGAAATCCCACCAAACATGCCGGGGGTGGCAGTGTGGAGGAGGAGAGGAGGGGGGGTTAGGATGTTTTCGACCAGACATCAAGTGATGTATAACAGAGGACACATGAGCTGGTTGACTCCTCAAATGGATGCTTTAAAAAGGCACCTGCTGAGGGTTATGGCATGTAGAAATGGAAGTCAGCGTCCCTGTGTATCTGCGAGACGTTTTCTCCACGTGTGTGAGTTACCGTGCTGTCAATAGATGATTATTCAATAGAAAGGATAATGAGAAATGTTTTCTTCCTTGAAATATACCAGTGCTTCAGAAAAGTCGTGAAAAATCCTAGTGATTGTGGGGGATGACAAAAAACCTCATTGTGACATTGTGTATGTAATTATTAAATGTATGTAAATATGTGCATGTGGAGTTCTGGGATACTATCATAATATCACAGAGGTCTTCTCTTCGTAAGACGGAGTTGTGTTTGACCTTAGTAAGCCGGTCTGTTCTGCACATCTACATCTACAGATTTTACTACAAATCTCAGCGTTCGGGTAGGTGACCAGGCACAGCAACATGGTGCATCAAGAAGTGTATGTATGTGCGTGTCTGTGCATGTGTGTGTTTGTGTAATGTGTGTGTGTTTTCCACATGTACTTCAAGTACATCTGAGGTGCAATGCATGTTCCTAAGAGCAACACATACATGTGTGTCCAGAGGAATGTTCTTCGTCAGGAGGTGGTCGTGTGTGATGTGGGATAGTTGTGCTCATATCTGGATCTGAAGTGAGAGGACTTCTTACTGTAAAGACTAAACGGTTGAATAGACACAAAAAGTGTAATTTACTGTAAAAACTAAAAACAAATCATGAATCAATGACGTAAATCAGATTGCATTGACGTAAATTTTGTATTTTCCCATCACATGACAAAAATCCATATGACAGCAGTATGACAAAGGTTTGGGGTAATTTATCTTGCCCCATCAACCATTGCAGGTGTACAGAAGCAGAGAGAGAGAGGGAGAAAGAGAGAGAGAGAGAGAGAGAGAGAGAGAGAGAGAGAGAGAGAGAGAGAGAGAGAGAGAGAGAGAGAGAGAGAGAGAGAGAGAGAGAGAGAGAAGAGAGAGAGAGAGAGAGAGAGAGAGAGAGAGAGAGAGAGAGAGAGAGGGAGAGAGAGACAGAGACCCCTGTCATGGTCCTTGTTCAGACAGAGAGTCACGCCAGCATTTCCTGCTTCTAAGAGCCCTGAGATCTCTCCCTTGGGATTGCATCACACAGTTTCTGTTCTACTGGTTCAGTACAAAAGATGGTGTGTGTGTGTGTGTTTGTGTGTTTGTGTGTGTGTGTGTGTGTGTGTGTGTGTGTCTGTCTGTGCATGTCTGTGTGAGAGCGTGTGTGTGTTTGTGTTTGTGTGTGATTGTGTGTCTATGTGTGTGAATCTGGACCAAGATGGCAAAGATATAATGTAAGTGATCTGCGATCTGAGAATACAACATAAGCTTTATGGGAAGTCAATAAGAAATGCTGACTATTACACTACCTCTTTCCCAATCAAGAAGAGAGAGAAAGAGAGAGAGGGAGAGAGAGACAGCAAAAAAGAGATAAAGTATGTGTGTGAGGGAAAAGGCAGAGACAATAAGAAGAGAATTATTTGATAGTTAACAGTTTGGAATGTTGGTAAAAATGTGGATGTTGTCATTCTTAATTGAAACATAAATGATGAGTAAAAACTAAATGAAAGTTACGTAGGCCTATTTATATATTGTGTATGATTTGTGAAACAAGGTTACTCACATTAAACTTGTATTGTAAAAAATGTATAGGTTATCATCCCGTTTTGTGTTTTTTTTTTTTTTTAAAGCAATCCCTCAACAACAACAAAAAGAATGTACGCTATCCGAAAAAAAATGAATAGGCATATGATATGAACCACAAACAAATTCCTGAATTGATCGAATATAAAAAGACTTAAATAAGATACTCATATTTTGATAAGAAAACATAATGTATGTTATTAGAAACGTTTAAACTTCCCTTTGGCCAAGGTGTTGAGATGGTTTTAGATCTATAATTATAACACTATATGGCGTTTAAGCTCTGCAAGAAGAAAAAAAAGCTTTTCATACGGCTAAGCCCAGTCCAATGATCGTGTAGACACCGGGTGCGTTAGGAAATAAGCCATGTGTAATAGATTTATATAAAGGGGGCAATTGTAAACAAAAACATTTCCATGACAAAATGCCTTTGACTCGAATCTAAGGAGGAAAACAATCTACTCTCAGCTTCTCTGAATTCCACACAAAACACCGGCAGGGTGGAAAGTCTAGGCGAACTCAAATCGTAGATGAAATTTAATTGCATTGGTTTCTAAAGAAAATAACTTGCAGACTACTATTTTACTATTTTACTAAATAGTTGTGTAAGAGTGTGTGCTTGTATGGCTGTGTGTTTGTAAGCCTGTGTGTGTATGTGTGCGTGTAACTAACTAACTAACTGATAAAGTGGACTATATAAGATACTGTGATTAAGACACATCTGTCCAAGCATGTCTAAACGTGATACACTGAGGGAAGACTGTTAGGATTATAATAACATCTTGATCTAAAACACATTTGCATATGGAAAATGACATTTTAAAACTTGAAATTATTCATGGCGGAAGGCTGCTGTATTGTCATGTAAACATCGATAGGCTAAAAACGTAAAACATGAGACTCCTGTCAACTTTGCTCACTGTGGACTTGAAGTCCACACAATAAAGCCTTGCCACCCAATGGGTGAAAACCAGACTTTGCTTGATAAGTGTTGAACGTCCGTATAGTCTTACATATTTAACACAACTCAAAAAAATAAAACTTTCGAAATCTGCCTAAATCCCATTTTTTATGCAAAGAATAGCCTATAATCCAAGTTCCTTGCTTCTAAAACTGCCAATTGAAACCAGAGAGGTACGGATACCTCGGTAGACAGTTTATATAGAACTAAAACAACATATAGCCTAGTAGACGAGAAAAAAAAATCATAGCCCTCAAAATAACAGGCAAATAGGAGGTTATCGCTTCTTAGAAGAAGTAAGCTGCAGACAAATCGACTGCCAAAAAGTTGAGTCTTGGGAAGATAACTTAAGCGACTTAAAATAATAACTCGAATAATAACGTCAATTGACACTTACCATTTTCAGAGACCACCCCGGTTAGTGCGGGATCCTCGTCCGACTTGAGATGCTGAGGCTTAGCTTGCTTGCGACGGGACATGCTGCTGATACGCTTAGAGTTGATTCTGCTTTTTGCAGATACATCAGCAACGAGCGAATGAAAAAAAATGTTCACAAATAGTCTCGTCGGAAAAAATTACGGAAATTAGCTGGTGTTGCTGTTGTGTGGATTGCGCATGTCGGTATAATTATGATAGTGAATAATGCATTGCGATTAATGGTAGCGTGTGAGGGGGATTGGCTGGAGTCCAGCGGACACACACTGGATATGGTAATGAGGGACGGACTAAGCAATTAGCTGCCTCACTCTCAGACTATCTGTCTCTTTTCTCTCGCAATCCACCTCCTCCAGCTAGACGCCAAACCCCGCTTGTTCCGCCCAGCAGTAAGGGGGGGTTCTCCGGCGAGGAAGGTCAGCTTTTCTCCTTTTCTGCGGAGCTCTGCTTCACTAGGGCTGGAGTTTCATTGATGCATTGCTTTTCTTTCTTGTGTCCCATATCTCCGCCATTATTTTAATATTTCCCACACGGGGTTGGGAACTTGTGGTAGGTTTAAACAAGGACACGTTTTCTTCAGCGGTCTCTATCTTCCGTGAACTTCTATTATCTTATGGCTCAATCGTCTTGTTCAAGTTGTGGAGTTCTGGAGTGTTCTATGGTCTTGGAGATGTTGTCCTAGTACTCTTTAGTAAATAACATATTATTTTTTAATGAGCTTCTTTACGTTGGTCTTGCAAAGGGCAAAAGTGCGGATGGATCAAATAAAGTTTCTGAGAATGTCAAAAAGATGGTCCTTATGTCGATGAGTGATCCAATCCTGCTGGCAAAATGAATTTTGAAAGTTCGGGTTGAAACTCAGTAAAAAGCGCTGTCTCTAGAACTTTGTTGAAGGCTACGTCTTCCAAGATAAGGTACCCGATGTTGATGTTGAGCATGAAATAGTCCATCCTCGCTTTGACACATTTCATCAGTATTTTATTTAATTAACACATAACTGTGTTGGCTTGGCCACTGAGTCTGGAGCAGGTTCGTGCGTTCTCCTTGCGGTGCTTTGCTCCCGGCAGCGCGTTTCACTTGAAGCCGCTCTCCAAAAGTCCCGTCTGTCACTCGTATTGTTGATCGGCAAAACCAAAACACAATGAATTTTCTCCAGTTAAGTCTTCAGCCACTTTCTTGCGTGTTTTAGGTGAAGTATGGAAGTTTTCTCTCGGTTCCTTGTGTAATTTGTGACCGGCGCAGAGCTCTGGAGGATTGGCGTGCCCAGTGTTGCCCTCGGTAGTGCTCCGTGTGTGGGGACTGCGCCGTGTGTCAGAGTTAAACCCGACAGAGGTTCAGCCCATTGCGTTAACCGGCCACTAGGATGTACCACACCGTTACTGTTCAGTCAAATAAGCTGCTACACTGAAGACTAAGGAATCCGAACTAAATATTTGATATCATTGCATAAGTTTCCAAACCACAATCATGGGATTGATCTAATTGTGTTTATGCGCAAAATATGCATCATCATATTTCAGTTGAACAGTGCAGTCCAATTGCCTTTTACTTATGGATTCATTGTGCTGGGTTAATGCGTTTTCCACAGTCAACAGATTTTATTTAGATTTTGCCATTTTGTCATTTTATAAACACGTAATTTTGTAACGCAAGCGATTTTAAAGGATAGGCCTACTAATAGTTACATATTTTTTATCTTCACAGTGATGGCCATATTATGTTCAGTCTGTCACCCTCTCGGCAAAACACAGCAATGAAGTACAGGCTTGTCTGGCTATTTGACTATTTCATGTTTAAACGTGTTTGTATGTTTTTATGCATTTTCAGTTTCCAACAGTTTGGTCTTGGACTTTCTCAAACGCAAACACTTCCGTGTTGAACATACAAATTCGACTTTGTTTCTGCATGTCTTCATTTGGCGTTAGCATGGTTTGCTTGCAGGCTTGCAAATTGTGATTTACATTAAACCTGTACCCACAGCAAGACTGGGACCACGAGGTGAGGAGGAGGGGAAAGAAGAGGAGGGCTGCAAACACCTGTGTTTACATATTCATTGGATGCTCCCTTGCATTTTCTAATTTAGGCTCAAATAAAAAAAATACTAAAGCGAAATCCATTCAGTTTATGATATATAGGCAATTATTAAACATTCAACAATATGCATTTGTTTTTATTGTTGTACACGTGTAACCTTTAAAAAAAAGCACCATACAGACACAGGTTCAGTCAGGTATAGCAGGAGTATTTACACGTTTGTCATAATTATACATCTCAATATTTTTTGTAGATGAAACTGTATACTATACCAGCACAATTAGGTTTGTAATTTCACGTTGTTAAAATAAAAAGCATTTAATCTTTACAATAGCACAGTTACTAACATAAGACCATGTATTTCATTTGATACATTTGTTGTATTTTCATTGCAGGCATAATTTATCAGTTACAGTGATCCACTGCAGAAGGATTAGAATAAAGCTGGAATGATCTTTGCGCAGACTATTTGGCTTTAATAGGCCTATTCAAGATATCCAATGTCTATCTAAATGTTTTATAAAAACGAATTGTTTTAAACATTTAAATATGAGTGTTTTATCTTCATCAAATTTAAATGCGTGCTGTTCCATTTCTAACTGTGATTCTCCGTAGTGAAAGCATGTGATTTTCCTTGCACGCGCTCGGGGTTGGGCCTTTTCTCACGAGTCCACAAAGTGTGATGGCCAGAGACGTTTTCCTGGACAGCAAGGTCGTCCTGAAAGCAAACTTTTCTTCTTATTCCATCACCCGCTTTAGAAGTTATGTCCAGAAGCCAGTTATTATCTAGTATTAATAGATGCAGCCCCGGGAAGACAAAATCAGCTATTGATAATTGCAAGGAGTACACGCGGCTACTGTATCGATCGGCTTGTCCTCCTCTCTCCTGGCGCGAAGAGATAAGAAGGCAGACTCTTTAGAGCAATATAATTTCTTTTGACCTATCTGCTTGCTACAGACTTATGATGAATAGCCAGACTGGCTAAAGTCCTTTATCACCAAAGTTACCCCTTGATATAATATTGATTCTTTATAACTACCTCGCCACACAAAAATCAAACTGTCCACTTGGCCATCATCATCATCAATATCATCACAAAGCCGGTGGAAGGAAGATCCCCCGCGCCTTTAGAAGAGGGCTTTTACAATCTGACCTCCAATCTTTATTTCGCTGATGATGAAAGGAGAGGGAAGGAGACAAAATGCCATTTAATCCTGTACACACATCTCGCAACAAAAGAAGACACAATTCGATCAGTATTGCCGAGGAGGGCTTATATGGGCAAATAATTAATTTCGGGTGATGAGTTGATTGACGCCGCGTGCACGTGGGGCGTGCACCCTTCCTGTCCTGTCACCCCTCCTCCGTCTTATCAATCCCCCCTCCTCTGCCCACACCCAGGGGACTGCTCTGTATCTGTATTAGGCTGGCGAACTCTTGTTTTCCCCACCTGGGAGCTGCAGCAGTCGGCTAGCCCTGTGTACTGTCCTCTCTCTCCTCCTCACCTTCTCTCTATACATCATCACTGTCATCTGGCTCTAATTAACGGGCTCAAATATTATCCTTAAGACCTGAAAAAAAAAAAAAAAAAAAAAAAAACGCTAACAATCAATCGGAGAAAAATAATTAGTCTAAACATGTAAATATGAATGGCCACTTAATTAATCTACTACAAGTGTGCAGTGCAAAAGTCACGGAAAATGTAAACCAAATAGGCGTGCTGTTATAACACATTAACCGGACACACTGTTCATTCCTGGAGGGCGAGTGCTCTAGTGTATGTATGGGGGTGGGGGGGGGGGGTGGGGGTGGGGGGACTGGAGGAAATGAGTAACACCAAAAAAAAAACGGTTTAGCTATTTTACCATCCGGATTTGTATCGTAAGGTAAGAAAAGGCACATTCTAAAGTGTCTTAACCGTAAAATGCGGCGGCTGTATCTGGTAACTACAAGCGTTGTTTCGAGCGATCCCCCCTGTGCTGTGCAGCCTGAGCTACATGAAATCCACTTGGGAGGATACACGGGAGGCCAACGGTAAACTGACAATGGGATATTAAAGGTAAAGATGCACTGTTATTGTACCGCCGAGGGGGCGGGGAGGGGTTAGGGACGAAATCAAATTGCCGTAGTTGATGAGACAGCGATGCGTCATCGCGCGAATGTTTGTTTGGGAAACGTGATGTTATTTGGATAACTATTTCTTTCAGTAAGACAGTAGTTTTATCAGACAACCAAGTAGATTAGATTTGGACTGGAAAGTTTAGCAGTGTCACGGTTGCATTCCATGCCAGACAGCTGCAGTGAAGACGTTTATTCGCACCTATGACACTTTGTGCATGGATTTTCTGCTTGAAATGATCTATAACCTTGGATATGGTTGCGCGTAAATAATGCAGAAGTGGTAGACTCATTTTGTGGTGTATGCTGCCAGTCAATGTAGGCTGTGTCATGGAACATAAAATCTGTTAAGCTTGTTATACACAGACTAAAAGCAGACTTGGAACATTAAAATCCCTTGCTCTCTCTCTCTCTCTCTCTCTCTCTCTCTCTCTCTCTCTCTCTCTCTCTCTCTCTCTCTCTCTCTCTCTCTCTCTCTCTCTCTCTCTCTCTCTCTCTCTCTCTCTCTCTCTTTCTCTCTCTCACCCATATACACAAACACACACGCACGCACACACACACACACACACCTGTTGCCAGACTCATAAATGTCACCCTGTGCATAAGTAATGAAGCTTGTATCCAGGGCTCAGCCAAGTAGCATCTAACAGTGACCATGCTGCAAGGAAAGTGGGAGGTCCTTCAGGACTCAATGAGACAGTCCATGTCCCTATAATTCCATCATTTATCATCTGTTATCCCATTATCAGACATAAGTGCATGAACCAGATATGTTTACTGAATTTTATGACAGGCGGTTTCAACTGAGGCCAAATGAACTCAGAATGGTATAGGTGGCTTTCACAAAAGATAAATCAAATCTATTCTGACTCGGCCAATCAAACCTAATTGAAATGAATTGAATCGAACAATTTAATCTGTTACTGTAATTAAATTAGTAGGTCGGGTGTAATTGGACTTTGAGCTGGCATGTGGAGCGACCTCCGAATGTTCATCGCTCTGCGTATAGAACGTTGTGTCGGATTCATTGTGAGGGGCAGGGCCCAAACACAAGCTGACAGCCTGGCAGAGTGTCTCTGCCGGCAGCCCCAGCTGCAACACAACATGCTCAGTAGATCAATCCACCTCCGACAACACTGTGTGTGTGTTTGTGAGTGTGTGTGTGTGTGTGTGTGTGTGTGTATGGCTGAGATGCAAACATGAAGGGGTCAGAGAAGCCGTGAGAGGAGTATGAGACCAACCTCTGTGTACTTTCATCATTCCGTCGAATGGGATGGTCCACGTTTGTGTGTGACAACACACAATACTGGTCTGTGTTTCGTGCTGTAGGTCCACATGTTACCTACTGGGCCTTTTTATAGGATATGGCTGTGGGTGGTGGTTTGACCAGAGTGTGTATTATGGAGTGTTGGGACTGGAGTGAACTCTTTATGAGACTCTTTCGCTCCATCTACAGGACCTGTGCATCTCTGTCCCTCCCCTGTTGCATGTAGCCTCAGCCTGGTATAAGGCAGCGAGTTTCCCTGGCAGCAAATCAGTAGCGTCTCCTTCGAGTATAAAGAAGTGTGGGTAAAAGTGTGTGTGCAAGGGAAAGCGTGAGAGAGTGTGTGTGTGTGGGGAGCCATGATCTATGCTTGTGATTTCGAAAGATAGCCATGCCATATGGCTCTTCTCAAATACACCCGCCCTCCACACACACACACGCACGCACGCACACACACATACAGACACCACGCACCACACACACACACACACAGAGACGCACAGTGTTCGACTTAGGAGTGCCAGAATAATGTATTTGCCGGGAGCCAGGTTTGTTGGGTGAGAAAAAGCAGTTTTGGTTTGAGTGGTGGGCCCATCACAGACTCCATAGATGGGACATCCCTCTACACTAGAGGGGGGTGGGAGATTGTAGGTGTCTGTTACTGCATACGATGTGTGTGTGTGTGTGTGTGTGTGTGTGTAAGGGGATCTGAACCAAGGAGATGTAGAGACAGAGCCACTAAAGAGGCCAAGAGAAGAGAAAGAGAGAGACAGAAAGAGAGAGGGAAAGTGAGAGAGAGGCCAATGAGGTGTTCGTGCAGACACAAGTTCATGGTCAGCTGTGCCTCTAATGCCATTTACAAGAACAATGGGCAGAGCAGGGCTAAAGCTGTACTGATGACACTTAATCTCATTGGCATTCCTTGTCATGCCTGACCTTGAAAAGATGTTAACCACTCAAGTGATGCTGTGTGTGTGTGTGTGTGTGTGTGTGTGTGTGTGTGTGTGTGTGTGTGCTGAGTGAGAAAGAGACAGTTTCTGAGTTTCTGTGTGTGTACATATTTAAGGTGTGTGCAATGAAGATGAAGTGTATACATAGAAAAAGCTGTGGGGGGGATTTTACAAGTGTTTTACATATATATTTGGTATGTCATTAGCATGCATTTCATGTGTTTATTTGTACTTTCTTCATTCTGGAGAGTATGTCTCTCTGTCTCTCTGTCTGTCTGCTTGCCGACCTGTCTGTCTGTCAGTCAGTCTGTCTGTCTGTCTGTCTGTCTGTCTGTCTGTCTGTCTGTCTGTCTGTCTGTCTGTCTGTCTGTCTGTCTCTACCTCTCTGTCTGTGTGTCTGTCTATCTGTGTCTTTCGGATACAGCAGTGTGTTTCTGGGAGGGGGGTGAAGGGATGGTGCTCTCTAGAACAGTGGTATGTGGGCTACGTTGCCAATTCAATAGAGGCCTCTGAATTTTTAAACAGCATCAGTTACCTCAAACTGTCATTGTTCTGGCAGCGTTCGGCCTGCTTAATCCTGCTGAGTGCATATCTGAGGGAGGTCTAAAGGAGCTGGGGGGGCGGCGGGGGGGGGGGGGGGGGGGTAGGGGAGACCGGTCCTACTGTATGAGCGGGAATATCACACCCCAAAATATGAAATGTTATGGTTTAGAGGAGGTAAAACTCAACTGTCATTGCTCTCACATGTGTGTGTGTGTGTGTGTGTGTGTGTTTGTGCAACCACATGTATGTTCGTGAGAGTAAAAAGGGGGGAGGGAAGGCTGACAAGAAAGAAAAAAAAGGAGATTGTTCTCATGGATTCCTTAAACATGAGTCGTCCGTTCATGTCCTTTAATGAATACACAAATCTGTTAAGGTGGAAAATGTGTGTTCCCGCAATCTCTCCTCCAATGACCGTTTCCTTTGAGTCCACATGACCTTATCTGCCATACTCAATCTGACCCCGGCGCTCTGTTCCACGGGGCTGAGTTACAGCACCACAACAGAGGCCTGTTGGAGGGGCTTCGGGGGCCCAGCGCGCCTGAGCTCTCTCTGAGGCGGGCGCTAGAAAGTACCAGAAGCCGATACCCCCTCAATGTGAACGAATGATAAAGTCTGAAAAGCAGCTGCCAGTAAAAATACTGTTGTTCGGGTGAAGGAAACGCAATTCACGGAAAAAGTGTATGGCGTATTCTTAACTGCTAATCTTTGTACATGAATTGATTGATAAAATTGAGAATTGACAGAAGTGGTTTATAAGTGGAGCCATTTATGATTTGCATACACCTCTCCCATGAAAAGAGAGCCAAAAAAAAAACACAAAATAAAGTAGTTGTACTCCATTCAAGCTGGAGACACGAGACAAAGTATAATTATTGGGAATTATAATACGGTACAAAAGCAACATGCTGCAGTATTCAGAATTTCAACGTGAGAACAAAACTACGTCTTTTTACAAAGATTTTTTTTGTTCTTGTATGGAAATGATTGCAAATATATTTTTTCTTTTTTTTTGTTGTTGATGAGGCTGAATTCACGTCTGCACCAAGCAACAATAACAAAACAAAAAAAAACGATCTAACAAACAGGATCTGTAACAGGCTGGGCAGGATCAGACTATGTGTGAAAACCAGAAGGAGACATTACCATGATAAAGAGATGGGCTCAGTGGAACAATGTGGTGGATATGAATCACGGGGCTTATTAAAATGACGAGACTGACGTGAGGTGGCTGGGGTTAGACGGAGCATCTCTGTGTCAGAAGACTTTCAATGAAACACTTCTTGTCTGCTTCTGCAGGTCTGCATTGTTTCTCTATCTTTCTCTCTGTCACTTTCTCTCTCTCTCTCTCTCTCTCTCTCTCTCTCTCTCTGTCTGTCTCTCTCTCTCTCTCTCTCTCTCTCTCTCTCTCTCTCTCTCTCTCTCTCTCTCTCTCTCTCTCTCTCCCTTTAACGCTCAATTTCTCACTCACTATCTCATTCTCTCTTTTTTCCTGTCCTCATCTCCTTCACTCTCTCTCTATCTTTCTTACTCAAACTCTTCAATACACATCCATTTCCCAGTCTGACCTTTTAAAAAGGTCCAACATGCCCTAAAAACATTCTCACTCCAAATAACAAATATTCACACAGTGACAGTAGTTATATAAGACATTATACCGATACTAGTAGCAAATACATCAAATTAAATATACTAAACACTGTTTGAGTGTCTCCGTGCAGGGTAGTTTGTTTCTCCATGTTGTAGTGGCCTGGAAGCCAGCCAGACAAAAGAACACCTCTTCTGTTGAGTGGGTGATTATTCCACCGTAGACTCTGATTGCCAGGATCCATCCCAGAAAAGGGACCCAGCAACGACGGCCCTGATTACAAATCAACTTATTGATTTGATGAGCGCAAGATGTTTTGCTAATAACTGCTCTCATACCATCTGCTAATCTTTGTAGTGATTAAAGAGGTGAGCCCAGCAGCCATTATTCCTAACGACACAGGCTGGATTCCTCCCACAGTGAGACTCGCGAGGAGAAGAGAGGAGAGGAGGAAGAGGGCAGGAGGGAGGGAGGGGAGGGAGAGAGGGAGATAGCCACCAAAGGATATCGGTGATCTCGAACTACGATTGAGAAATCCGGTCCACCTTCCCCGTAACAAACACAATACCAAAAAAGAATAACAACCCTCACTAAAAAGCCATTAACTCAGATAATCACACAAAATGATTTTTCTTAAATATGATAATAAATCACAGGCTGGATCAATAGCCCACAGACCAACTGCTATGCACTGATAACGTATCAATCAATATTTAGTATTTAGATTTTAATGAATACTCGGACAGGGCTCGGTGCTTGTAGGACGAGAGAGAAATATTAGCGCTGATAAAAAAAGATGGTGGACATAAAACCATAGATAAACAGCAACAGGGTCATGTTAGCATTCTACGGTTGTTGCTCATTTCTGTCATTGATCAGTTAATTGGTTAGCTGTGATTAAGGTCCTGGGAAACAAATTGTATGTGTGTGTGTCTGCGTGTGGCTGTATACGGACAGGCAATGTCAGCGGGTGCTATGCGGACGTCCATATCCGCTGAGCATGCTGGGTAAGGGTGAGAAAAAGCACACACACAAACACACGCACACACACACATCCGTTTCCCAGAACCTTAATCACAGCTAAAACTGAAACCAGTTAATGATCAACTGCACAAAACAACCTTGAATATATTTGGTCTGTGTGTGCATCATGCTTGGTTCATACAGGTTTATTGCAGGAGACGGATCTGAATTAATTGCAGTTTATTTCTTCAACTACTTACCGCGCACAGTCAAGCTATTAATTTACTGTTACATGACAGGAACACTTAAATAAATAGTTTCAGAGCCTTACACTTAGTCATTGCAATGAGAGCACAGGCTTCTCTGTAATCTTTTGTAAAGGTTCTAACGTTTAAATCGCTACTTAAACATTGGTCTGCCAACTGTTTTTCAATTGGATTTCCAAGAGTGGAATTTGTAATTAGAATCCTTGTGCTTTTTAAAGAGATTAGAACAGATAAATATAGAAGGAGGTATGTTGTGGCATTCTACAATTTAATACCTTGACAGGTAGTTTTGATTTGAAATAAATACATTGGTAATGTGAGCAATCAATTATAACAGGACCTTCAGTCTGGGTCTACAGGCCCATGGAGACACCTTTTCTCTGGGCAGACAGGCCCAGGGAGGCACCTTCTCTCTAGGCAGACAGGCCCAGAAGAGGACCTTTTCTCTGGGCAGACAGGCCCAGAAGAGGACCTTTTCTCTGGGCAGACAGGCCCAGGGAGACACCTTCTCTCTGGGCAGACAGGCCCAGGGAGGCACCTTCTCTCTGGGCAGACAAGCCCAGAAGAGGACCTTCTCTCTGGGCAGATAAAGCCAGGATCTCTGGGAAACTGATAATTATTAAGCCTATCAAGGCTGTCTGTCGTCTTCTGATTGATTTCAGATTACTTGTGGCTTGTGACTGCAACCATATCACAAGCACACATGCACTCTCTTCTCTGAACACACATACACACATACACTGTAAACACACACACGTACTGAACACACATGCACAGAAACACACACACACGTAAACACACACACACACACTATGGTCATTGCACCAACAATGGAGAATTAGCGGAAGTGGTCTCTGGCCACAAATGCTGTAGAGGAAATCATTCTAAAGGACTAAGAATGTTTTTCTGTAAATAGATTACAAGAAGAAAACAGAGAAATGGCTGACCATAAATGCATGATGACTGCATCAAAGTTGATAAGCTTGTTTATCATATTAGCCCTGAGGACGGCTTAGGAATTTTAGCATGTGGAAATGTGTAAAGATAGAATGAAAAAAAGAAAGAAAGAAAGAGCTCAGTTGGGGAGGAAGTCAGACTCATAGAATATAAAAGTGCATTGCTGTTTTTTAATTTACATAAAACATTAAAGCCACATGTAATGTATGCATTAACATTGAATTTATTTAATTTGTTAACCCAATTTTTTGGGGGGGACAGTGATTAAAGCCACTCTGAGAGAGACAGAGAGAGAGAGAGAGAGAGAGAGAGAGAGAGAGAGAGAGAGAGAGAGAGAGGCATGTGCCTTCTCATAAACTTTCTGACACAGAGTCGATGGCTGACAGGTCCGATCCTGATTAATCCTACTGTGAGGTCTGTCCTACAGGGCCATACTGTGGGCCCGCTACCAACGTCTGAGCTCCAAGAGGCAGCTGAACTCGGCTTAGTAACTGTAATTGAGTAATCTCATATTGTCAGACACCTAATGCCAGGTCAGGATGGCCCTGTAAGTATATAACCGTGTTTACCGGGGAAAAGCACTCTTCATGTTATGATACTTTCTTTGACGTGTGCACCCACAATCATGTGGGTCACGGCACCACTGTCACCCACAGGGCAATAGTATGTAATGATATCACTGTAGTAATCTAACTGGTAGGAATGTGAAAGCGTTGTGGGGGGATGTAGACAGAGTACTGATATGCATGTCTTCTAGAACTGTCTGTGGCCTAGACTCCTCCATCGGCAGTCCTCAGTAAACAGATCTTGGGTCCCTGTGAGTCACCAGTGTGGTTTGGACCTAAGTGGACCGCGTCTATTCCATCAGAAGAGAAGGGGATGCCTGTGCCTCTGGAAAGGTTGAATGCCATCCGATCTATAACCCTGAGAGCCAGGCGGGTTTGGGAGACTGCCCGCGTGGGGCAAGGTCAGATGAGTCAAACATATTCATAGGAAGAGGGCAGGTAATGGTTTGGTTTTAATCCCACAGCTCCTCACACACAAACACTTGACCGAAACCGATACTGAGGGGTTCGTGTGTGTGCGCGCGTGTGTGTGTATGTCCGTGCCTCCCCTCGCCGCTCAATTCATTAACAGTCGTTGTCGATGTGAATTGTCGGACAGTCAAAATGTGGAAACACAACTGATACAATTGAAATGCCGCGCGAGGGAAAGGAACGAAAATCCAAAAAAAAGATGGCGAAAGAGTGAGAAAAGATTGAAATAAAGGGGTGGGAGAGAGGGGAGATAGCGGGCGGAAGGGGATGACGGACAGTTGGGGAGACAGGGTTGTTAGTTTATGTAGGCCCTGGGCTGAGTCGACTGGAAAATTTTGATCACTTTAATTTACTATATCCAGCACGGCCTTCTCCCTGTCCAGCTTTTATCAAGCCCTGTGAGCCGGTATTGATTTTTGTATTTTCTGCTCAGGATAAGAAGACAGAGAGTTAGGGAGCTCTGGCGAGTGGAGAACTTTCCCTCAGATTGCTGCTATTCTCCAGCTTATTGCTTCCTGTCGTCCGTGGTTCCCGATGATGCCTGCCGCGGCCCTGGATGCTCCAGCCAATCACACGCCCGCCTAACAATGGAGGAGCCGGGGGGGGGGGTGGTAGAATGGAAGGAGGCACACTGCCGCAGCACTTTAGAGGGGGGGGGGGGGGTCACTCGATCAAATCGTCATTGGTTTTCTGCTGCCCATGGCTTTTATATCTAAAGAGACACTTTTGAAATGACGCTGTTTGGTATCTTGTGTATTAATTGAAATGAAATGCATTACGTAAATGAGATGTGCTAAATTAATTTTTAGGGACTTTGTCCTCCCTGGAATACTTCTTTCAATTCGAAATAACGTTGAAGGCGTAGGTTTCTGACGGATGTGACCATTTATTTCAACCGTCCATGAAAATAAGAGAGGAGGGTGGAGGGGTGAGGGAGGAAATTATATTTCATGGAAAAGTTGTGGACGGTACCGTAATAGTCCCCATGTTCAAAACAAATTATTTTAGGACTGAAGGCAATAAGAGACCATTGAACTTGTATGAATATGTATGCTTGTGAGTGTTTATCTGTGTATCCCTCAGCTAAATTAATTATCACCTTTGCCCCACAGAAAATGCAATTAATGGAACAAGTAATGGTTTTCTCCTGTCTGAAATAGACTTTGTTTTTTGTTCAACATTTATTGCTTTTGGACAATCAAGATATTAAATAAATTGTTCTACCATTGTATGTCAAAATGTCTTTTTTGTCGTTGAAGTGTGTAAAGGAGAGTGTGACAGAGTGAGCTTGTATGGTGTGTGTGTGTGTGTGAGAGAGACAGAGAGAGAGAGAGAGAGAGAGAGAGAGAGAGAGAGAGGGAGGGAGAGAGAGAGACAGGGAGGGAGAGAGAAAGAGAGGGGGGGAGAAAGAGACAGGTAGATAGACAGACAGACCGTGAAACAGAGGAGAAAGGCAGAAATAAAAGGAGGTACAGAGAGATCTCAGTATATCTCCATTGTACGAGAGGAACTCAGTGATAGTCCGATGAAAGATATCTCAGTAACTGTAACTCAACACCCCTGAAATCGCAATGCACAATGCAATCTCTAGGTAATTAATTTAGAGCTGCCATCTCTGTATTTTTTATTGCGGTTTCGTTAGCGCTCCCCCAAAAATGCCTGCTCCTTTTATTTCATTTTTCACACTTTAGCATCTGTTTCAGTTGTCCCCAAACCTCACGGGAGCCCTCGCTTCTCCGCTTCCCTCGATGTCCGCCACAAAGGGAACATAACATCAAACTAAATAACCCATAGTGTATCCTTAAGCCAAGACATTTCCAGGCTCAGCTCATTAAGCTTTTAAAGAAAGAAGGCTCCCAAAAGCAACACTGAGTTCACAATCAAGATTTTACGCTTTTCCCGCCGGTTTCAGCTTGGATCGACAAAACAAAATAAACAAAGTTTATCATTAAACACATTTTTACGTTGCCAAGTTTAAACGGTGGGTTAGAAGTGTAATAAGACCATATTCGGAAAGCAGCGTCTTTGTGGCGTTTCAGGGTCAGAAGGGTTAATCTCTCCAAATGTAGCCATGAACCGACTATATTAAAGAGACATTTTGCCTTACAGTCCCAAATCTTCCACGACTGTACCCCTTGATTCATGTACTCGGTCTTCATCTGTCTTCGTAGTTTAGTTTTTCAACTTGACTTAGAAGTCTGTAGGATTGTGGACAGGTCACACAGAGGATCCGTATTGTGGGGGGTTGGGGGGTGGGGGGGGGTGGGTGGGAAGGGAGTATTGTGGGGGGTTGGGGGGAGGTCTTACTCATCAGGTTGTGCAATTGTATACTCTCCGCTTTGTAACTT